>NC_139706.1:18282284-18297284 GCF_964188405.1 Protomyctophum parallelum | reverse complement strand
TGTTTTAGCAAATTCAACATAAACAAGGCAGAACCAGGGCGGAACAAGGCAGAAAGAGCCTGCTGGTTAGTCAGTCAGGGACCAATCAGAAGGCTGACAAATGTCCAACCGGAATCAAATACTCTGAGATAAGCTGTTGAGGCAAAGATGAAACAAAAAACACATCAGGCCTCGACTCAAAAAGCCTTATTAGGTCAACTCGTTGTACTTGAATCCATCTTGTTTTTCTGCTAAGGAAAGGAATTTAAACTCTTATTGCTTATAAAAAATAAAAATAAAACAGACACTACTCTTTCTAATAAACTTAACTCGTATAGTGATGCTGTATTGAGTTGATGTACTGCAGTGCCAAGTACATGACAGACCAATGTACTACCAATGTAATCCAGAGTGATTTACAGTACAAGTGTGAACCCTGCTCAACAAAAGACAGGGTAAATGGGTCACGTAAGTAGAGTGCAAAGAAAACAATTGGGTGCTTCAAAGAAACTAGAATACTGCACGTAAACATCACACTTAGCATCTGTCTAAACAACATTGTAGCTAATTAACACTAATAGGATTTTCATTTATTTATTACAACATGGGACTTTGTCAACAGAACAATTATTTGAAGGATAATTGACTGGTCACTTATGCTCTAGCCTCTATTAGCTAATCAAATTAAATCCAGCTAGATATGGAATTATAAAACATATTGCCACATAAAAGTTTACGTTGCGATTGCTTCTTCCAACTTCAAAATCCTTTTATTAACCACATGAATGATTTTATTCAACCACCAGCCTGCCACCACAGCTTGCGCATCACGGCAACAAGTGCCATAGGGTCCTCCGGCAAGTTATGCTAAATCCATGCAATCTATGAAACGCTTATTTCATTATTCTATGGGCCATAAATAAAAATCACACCTGTGTGAACTGAGTGGTCCAACTCCCTCCCCCCCCCTCTCTCTCTCTCTCTCATTAGCAGGCAACAGTGCAGCACTATCCTTCTCTGTTTCTGGCACAACAGCGCACCTATTGGTACTAATAGTCATACTGGTGCTCACAGTCACATAGGTGCATGGGTGGGTTAACGTCACATAGGTGGATAGGCACGGACATTGCTGTTCCTTGGAGTGGTTGCACCACTCAAATTAAACCCAGCAAGACTTCTCTATGTAGGGGTGACGTCCAGGTGGACAGTACACCCACCCCACCCAGTACACCCACCCCACCCATTTGTTCCATTTGTACACTCTGAGTTAAATTAACATTAATATATATTGGGGTTTCAGAGATATATATGCCATTAAATGGGGGGTCCGTAGACTAATGCATGTCAAACTGGGGGTCTTTGAAAATAAACTGGTTGAGAATCACTGCTAGAGCCATAAAAATCTTCTCTCAAGGGGGGGTCCCTGGCATATCTCTTCAAATGGGGGTCCAGTGGCCAAAGCATTTCCAGGGGTCTCCAGCCAAAAGCCTTGAGAACCCATGACAAAGAATACTTGTCTAGGATAATTGCATGTCAGTGTCAGCTTGACAATGTCAGACATGCTACAATGACTTCTATCACCAGCAGCACAGTTTTAAAAATGTTTTTACACAAATATCATATACCCTGGTGAAATGCCAAGAAGTAATGAAGGTATGAAAAAATAGATGCAGTTCAAGACTTCCTAAAATTCCAGTTGGCTGTTAATATTCCAGGTGTTGCCACTAGAGGTCACCCTTTCCTCTCCCACAACAGCTGATTAAGCTCACTTCTCTTTATTGGCCAGAAGAGGGAGCCAGAAGACTGATACATGATCTGCATTGCAGCATTAGGAACACAGTGACCACACAAAGCCTCCATTATTTACCAGTGTGGGCTGAGCCCGGCTGACTGCCACCACTTTCCAGGAGGAACACCATTAGTGATTTAGATCATGTGCAGCAACCAGACTGCAAAATGAATGGGCGACTTGTGACACTATGACATTAGAAGGGGCTTCATACCAGTTGACATTGGGGAGGGGAGGGGCAGAGAAGAACGGGGGAGGAGTGGGTGCAGATGGCTTGTGGACAGGCGGGGTCGCCTTGGGAAGCAGACCAGAGTCTCAGCTTGAATAAGAGGGTGTGGTGATGTGGGCCAGAGATGAGAAAATACAGTGACGTAACATTAGGCCTATGTTGTGTCAACTTAAATCAAGTCACCTTTAATGTATTTATATGTAGTACACGGCATTTAAGCCAAAAACACAAGCATCATTAAATCATAATCCATAAAAGCAAGACCTAAAGTGTAAAACACATTAGTAAAATCAATAATATAAGAGAGACAACAAAAAGCATTGTTGTAAGTGTTTACACACATACACACGGAAAGCTGGGCCTTGGAAAACAATGGAGCTACCTCAGACTGAGCTAAAAGCAAGAGAGGGAAAAAAAAAATCTTCAATTTGATTAAAAAAGGTGAGACAGGACTTAATGTGAGTGTTCCTTCCTATGTACTGTAAACCAGTATGTCTGTGAAACGTGACATCTGTGAAGTGTGTGTGTGTGTGTGTGTGTGTGTGTGTGTGTGTGTGTGTGAGTGTGTGTGTGTGTGTGTGTGTGTGTGCTATAAATAGAGTGCTGCCTCTGTACCTACCAGTGTAGGTATGAGGAAGAATGTATGGTATGAAAGGTGGCGTCATCCAGGAAATGAGCTGACTCATCATAACCACAGAGACCTGTGATGTCTGTCGTCACACCAAAATCAATCTTATAAGCAGACAGGGACAAAAACATTGCAAATCGCCAACACGCAAGTACAGCAAAAGGTATGAAATCCTACAGTATGTTGGGAGGATGTGAATTTTGAAAGCCAGAGCGAGAAGAATGAAAGCAGTTTTGCCACTGGCTATTATAATCTATCTATGCTTCAATCCAATCACGTTCAGATCCCCACTAATAATTTCAGTGACATGGGGAGGCAATAGTGGGACTGGGGACTGGCCATCCTAAACCCTCGTGCAATATTTCCAGTCATAGACTACACACTACACTAATGTTTTCACAGGGGTTTGGCTTGGGTCTGGGTGGTGCAGCCTTTGGTGTGAGAAACCTGCATGGTAAGAGTTTTGAGTCACACTTTACACAGCAGGCTTATCTACCACCCAGAACAGAAGTTATAGCTTTGACAGTGAAAATTCCCCAGATCCCTGACAAACTGGACTTTACAAACCAAAGTCCATCTAGTAGAGTCTATACACAGTTACACACACACCAACCGTGGTTGGTGGAAGTACTCAGAGCGGGAGCGTACCTATGTTCCCCAGGTTCTATGTTCGTAATTTTAGTAATTCTAGTAAGACTAAAAGTATTTTAGCAACTTAGTCTTAGTGTTACTTTTAGTAGCAAATTCTTTGAACAATCCATTGAACTTTAGGCCTGCCTAGGCTACTTAAACTATAGTCTTAGCCAACTAAAAATTAACACTGGCATAAAATAAAATAAAACTAGAAAAAGTGCCCTTCTGGGCACAGGTCTCCACCAGGATAGGAATGTAGGACATTGCAGCTTGCCTTCATCTGGTGGTTGGATAAAAGGGCAACAAAAGTAAATCAGGATGGAGTCTGAGAAATCTGAAAGACCGGTTTCGTTGAATGGCTCTAGAGAGACGGTGTACCAATTTGCGTGATGTTTGGACAAAATCTGTAGGTGTACTGTGCAAAAACTTGTTTTGCACAAAGCGGCCTCCTGGTGGCGCTATAACAGGCCGTTCTGGAAAGTTTGGGGCAGAGGTTCATCGTTGGCATCCAGGGAGTGTGTGTGCAAAATTTGGCATCGACCGGGTTAACGGTGGCCGAGATTAGCTGCTCACGGACACACACACACACACACACACACACACACACACACACACACAGACACACACACACACACACACACACGGACTGACGGACGGAGTGCAAAACATACTCTCCCCCCATGCCTTCGGCCTGGTGGAGACAACAATTGCTCGGACTCTTCAACAAACAAACATTCTTTGTTCTGTACTTATACATACAATTGTATAGTACAAAACACTGAAGTCCTTAAAACAGAAACCTAACGCTAAACCTAAACCCTAAGGTAAGTGGGTAACATAGAACCTGGGGAACATAGGGATGACCCCCCTCAGAGCTCACTCACGGCTGGTTCCAGTCCATCACCACTGGCCGTTCCAGACAAGACCAGGCGACTGGGCGGAAATGGCAGGAGACCTCCTGTGGACTTCAAAGACCCTGTATGGAGGCTCCACTAGAGTTGCACAAAAACCTCCATCCTGAGAGGTCTATCTATTAACTGACTAAGACTAAGTACTATGCTATGAACTGGGTCAGAATGTGTGTGTGTTTATGTGTGTTCAGGGGTAATGGAGACCAGATAGCATACCAATCGTATGTCTGTCTGTCTGTCTGTCTGTCTGCCCTATGTCACAGGTCTGAGCTAAGCGTGCATGAAGGCATTCAATCAGACAGTGGATTAAAGAGAAGGGGGAAATAGTGATTCTATAAAAATAACGTAATCCCTTCAAAAAAGATCTGTCATCACATCACTGTGTGCATCTATCAAGTATCAGTTTGTCTCTCAAGGTTTTAATGCTGAGTTTGCAACTCAAGAGACAATACAGCAATACTGATAGTGAGACAGAATTAACATGTCCCCTTGCTGTCTAAATGATGCAAGAGCTGATTTATTGCCGATTGTATGGTAGTAATGTTAGCTATGTTGTTGTTGCTGCTGTATTATACACAGTATGGTAGGGGCTCTACGTTGAGGCTGGCTACAAAAAATTACCAGTGAACTGGGTTGATCGTGACCTGGCGTCTTTCCACTGAAACATCAATCTCTTTTTTACGCGAGACATAAAACATCTGAGAACTCAAGAATGCAGAGCGCTTGCTTGACTGATGGTCACTAGTGCTCCTGTCTAACAAAACACAGACTCCATGTGTGAGCTGGACACGAATATGATACATGCTTTGACCAGAATAATAGAGATATATTTTTAAATGGAGTATGTATGCTTTAAGAGACAGGTTTTAAATGGACTGCCTTTAGTCAGAGTAGAAACAGACTTTAAACAGGGTAGAAACAGACTTGTGTTGAAACCAGCTCAACTCTTTTTTGCAGCTTTGTAGCTTTTGTAGCAGCTACAAACGTCTGAAGTATCTTTGCATCTTCATGTCACTGGTCGCAGTACAGTAAACCCCCAACTCAATTGGGATGTACCAGTACAAATCAATCACAGGCACGCAATAGCCTGCGCACAAGTCAAATATGCTTTTCCATTCTCTGACATTCACCAATGTTTTCTTTTAAATTTATATTTTTTTTGTGCCACGATTTTGTAACCCATTTTTCACCCCTGTGTCAATCATCCTGTGATGTGATCCTGGGCTCTACACACCCTCCGCCAACCTAGGGAGAGCAACGGACTTAACTCATGCTTCCTTCATGCTTGAGTGTCCAAGTTGCTACTTTACACCTGACAGGGGGGAGTTTCCCTGGTTGGACGTAGCGCGTGGAAGGAACACGTTATTCCAACCAGTTCCTTTCCCCTCCATCAGGCGTCCCGGCTGGCCAGGGGGAGGCAGTTTAGAGACCAGGATTACTGCATGTTTTTGTGAGGGTACCTACCCTAGGGGACACGGGGAGAACATGCAAACTCCACACAGAAAGGCCCTTTCGCCAACTCCGCCTTCGGGTATGGGCACTGATGACGCGGAGGAGGAAACACGCCGCCAGCACCCACAGCGCCCCGAGCGGGAATTGAACCCAGGACCTTCTAGCTGTGAGGCGACAGCACTACCAACTGTGCCACCGTGCCCCCACCAATGTTTTCTTAACCACGATTTGTTCTTAGGTAAGAACAGAATCTACACACACTTATAGTACAGTAAGAGCACACTTAAGCAGTAAGCAGATTTGAGTTCTGACATGTTCACACGAAATGCGATAATAATACACACTGTTAATAATCTGTTCAACCCATGCAATTGAAGACAAAGTACAGACAAATGTAATTAACTGAGGTACTGTTCACTATCAAACAACTTTTTACAATTGAATGAGACAAAATCTGAGATCATCCTTTTTGGTGCCCCGGTACTCCACACAGGCACTGGTTCCAGAGCTATGTAAAGGAGCTGGCCCGTGACCTGGGTGTGCTGTTCGGTTCTGGCTCTCTTTTACTCCCCAAGTAACAAGAGTCGTTCAAACATGCTACTTCCAATTAAGGAATATGGCCAGAAATAAGTTTCCCGTCACCTGCGGATCTAGAAAAAGGTAATTCATGCGTTTATTTCTTCTCGTCTAGATTATTGTAAATCCATTTATTCCGGATAATGAATTTATTTATATAGCACATTAAGAGTAATGTGCTATATAAATAAATGCATTATCATTATCACTGTCAATGCAAGAAAATGTGAATTACCTATAGAACTATAAGTAAACAGTCATCTTTCTAACTACTAATCAAAACAATAGTTCCAAAGATCCGATATTGCTCCAGTTGTGTACTGTACCGCTGGCCACATACTGTACTGATATCATCACACACATAACAAGTACAGTGGGCCTCAACCATGACTAACTAAAACCTGAATTTGAGGTTTCAGGCCCTTTTATTGGTAAGTTCAAAGCACTTAAAACCCATACCAGCTCAGTGGCCTTGTGGTTAGAGTGTCCACCCTGAGACTGGGAGGCCTGCTTGGCACTCGGCATCAATGGTTGGATTGGGGGCAAGTCCCTGCGACATACCAGCGCCATGTCCAGGGGGTGTACTTGTACATCAAGCTGCCTCACGCTACAGAAACAGGAGATAGGCTCCTGCCCCATGGGCCTCATGGCTCCGAAAGGCTTACTTACTTAAGTACTATGCATAAACATTATTTATTTATTTATTTCCTTTCCTACGGTGCATTGCTTTAAGTTACCCCCAAACCCTGAAAGGATAGGCCTATATGCAACAATGGATACTACAAATCCACACACACAGTGTCCACACTATTGTTTTTTTTTTTTTTAAGATATTTTTTTTGCGGCTTACGCCTTTTATTGATTTTTGAAGGGACAGACAGTAGGCTGACAGGAAACAGGAGAGAGATGGGGGGATGACATGCAGTAAAGGCCGTGTCGGGTCCGGGAGTCGAACCCGCGGCACACTGCGACTGGATTACCAGTCCGGTGCCCAGACCGTTACGCTACGGCCTGGGCCCACACTATTGTTGAGGTGAACTTATTACAATTATTTCAATTACAAATATTACCATATATATTATTAAACCTGAACAAACAGTCTTGTACAAGCCGAGAAAGCAGATGAGTGTCATGCTGCTTGGGTACAGTATAATTTAAGGGGTTTAATTAATGGGGGCTGTGTGAAAAGAGGAGTTAACGGGCAATTATGGGCACAGGATTTGCCCTTAAACCTCAAGTTTAGCAGGCATATACGGTAATATCCAGGTGTGATGGATGGTATCATGGTACAATTCGGGAGTTTACCGGAGTTTGTTGGAAAGTTTAATGGGAGTTTCCTGTAATATACACGACCGTATTCCATGCTTTGGGGTGGGGTGGCTAACAGACATGCTATCCCGTTTATTTTGCCAGCGACTTGAATGCCACATGAAGTCACGGGGGTGGACACACACACACACACACACACACACACACACACACACACACACACACACACACACACACACACACACACACACACACACACACACACACACACACACACACACACACACACACACACACACACACACACACACACACACACACACACACACGCGCTGGCAAAAAAAGGCGTTAGCACCGCTGAAAAAAAGGCTGGGCAAGATCTTGATGTTAAGACTAGATATCACCTGGGATTTCGGTCTTTTCCTTGTTTTAATCACTTAAGCCTAATTTTATCCTACTATAAATGTGCCACGTCTCTGCGTGCGTGTGTACGGTTGTAATGCACGTAACTCGAGGACCGTTTGCCCCACTAACTTCATATTCGACACACGCAGTTCACACCCCCGCACGGAGTGCAGTGCCCGGTATCGAGTCGGTCGGACTATACCTGTAAGACCAAAACAAATAAATAAGCAGTACCTTGGGACGGAGGAGTCCATGTTGGTAGCAGAATTGTGGTGAAATGCAACCAACACCACTACACCTAGGAATTCCCATCCAGGCACCCTGCATTGACATAGTCTTCTGGGAGAACCAGCTGACGAGCTCTCCAACCAACACAAGACAATGTAACATTCTCTTTCATCCCAACCACTCCCAGTGCAGTGCATGCACACACATACAAACACACACACACACAGAGCCTTGGAAACGTTAAGTTCCAGGATGTACGGGAGTTCTGTTATTGGTCCTTTTAGTATAGAGGGTTCAACTGTCTGTGCTCATGTATTGCAGACCTAGTGATGTGTGCAGTCTAGCGAGTAAATGTCTCTGCGTCTCCACAGCTTAAACATCTTACATGGAGACAGTCATCATGTTAAATATGGACAGATTGGGGACAAGGACAGAAACGCACTGAAATACAATCATAAGTATATAAAGGGGGTACATTCGGCCCAGCGCAGGCACTAATTAATCCTCCTGGCCAACCCGGGGCACCTGATGGAGGGGAAAGGAATGACGTGTTCCTTCCACGTGCAACCAGGGAAACTCCCCCCCCTGTCAGGTGAAAAGAAGCGGCTTGGACTACTCATACATAGAAGGAAACATGAGGTCGTTGGCAGAGGGAGTGTAGCGTCCAGGATTACATTAGATTAGACAATTGACACAGAGTGAAAAATAATGGGAAACAAAAATCCTGGGATATAAAATTAGAAAAATAACTCGCCCATCAGCACTAATATTACACATTGATAGGATGTGGTGTGCCCATGCATGTGTACAGCTCAAATGCATACATTATACTGTAGCAAATAAAGGCGTGTATAAGGGCAAATCAGAAACAGCCTAAATGAGGTATTTCTCCACACTTCCCTCCTGCGTGACTTTCGTATTTGAACTGTGTGGCAGTTCACCGTGCCACTGACACTGAATTGAACTCTGAATTATTGTTTATGTTGCAGAGAGTTACATTTGTTGGACTTTATATATATATATAATTATATATTGTTTGATGCTTGATTCGAGTTGATTGATAATTGGTTGACTCCATGGTAGGGAGCAACTATCAGCTGTGGGGTGTGGGGAACATACCAACAGTATGAGGGTTTGTTTATATGATATGGTTAATTGATTGAATAATAAGTGATGTATAATAATATGTGATGAATTGTCCCTGGACATTAAGTACTACTGGTGTAATTGTGGAATCAATTCAGGGTGGTGTGTTCCAGTGGGAGGGCCTTAGCCTTTATATATAGGGAGGCCTCCCACTGCCTGGCAGTCAAAGTAGGACTGTGGAGGTGGAAGGAGCTAGGGCCACCTGTCCAGTACATCTGTAAATACCTTTGTTTTTGGTCTGTGTGAATAAAGACAAACAGCATCTCCGCATCAAGGAGTGCCTGGAGGTTATTTTCTATATATTTTCCCGGTTTTCATACTACCCACACTAGGCAAGTGTGACAGACTGGCTCAACTATTTGGAACTTAGCGTAGGCGTAGGCTCCAACCTCTGCAATGTGCTTGCACCAAGCTCTGCACGCCCCACTGGGGCTGCCAAACCGACAACAAGCTGTATCGATTCCACTGCCGCGTGTCCAACTTCCAAAGCCATCGATTACACACTGTTGATACATTAACGTGAGCACCCTCAAACTAGCAGCCATGGTGTACTAAAACCAGTGGTGTAAAGTAACTAAGTACTAGTACTTAAGTAGGCTACTGTACTTAAGTACAATTTTGAGGTATTTGTACTTTGAGTATTTCCAATTTCCAATACTTTTACTTCTACTCCACTACATCTCAGAGCCAAAAGTTGTACTTTTACTTCACTACAATGATTTGAAAACTTTAGTTACTAGTTACTTTGGCGATTTACATTTTGATTAGAAAACATACATTAACCACTTCAACCCTATACATTTCGGCTATTTTCAATAGATTTTCTACACATTTTCAATTCCGTACTTTTACTTATAACGAAGTAGGTCTAAATTGTAGTATTTGTACTTTTACTTAAGTAAAACAATTGAGTACTTTTCCCTAGAGATGCAACGATACAGATCTTTCAATTCCGATCTGATATATTAATTTTGAAATTTCCCGATATCCGATATTTGCCGATCAGATATTTGCTGTAGGCTACATAGCAAAACAAATAAATACAAAAAAAAATCAAAGAGGGGATGTTTATGGTTAAGTGTTTAACCTGTAAAAATAAGAATATGAACTGTTTAACCTGTAAACCTTAAGGGAATGGCAACCTGTTAATTAATACTATGGATTATTATTATGTGCATTTTTACCCCTAAAGTGATTCCTGCATATAACCTGTTAATTCATTCTATGGTTTATTAATAATAATAATAATAATAATAATAATAATAATAATAATTAATTATTATTATTGCTATAAACATGTGGTACCTTTTTACCCCTAATGCGATGCCGGGAATCAGCCTTACCGACAGAACTCGGGGAGAAAAAGAATACCTCAGGACGTTTGTTATGGCGCTGGTGTTGTGTTAATGCTACTTTAGTTTGCGAACTCTGTCTTTGTCTTAAGAATTGCACTACACTTACAATCTGAATCAGTGTTTGAGCTACTGACAACAATGTCATGGTTTGATAACTGAGCCAATTATATAAAGACGGATTTAACCGCGACGACGACGTGCGCTTATTCTTCATCATCATCATCACAGCAGCATTTTTTTCAATGGCAAAAATAAAGTTACAAAGATTGAATCACATAGCGCTAAACAGCACGTGTGTGCAGTAAATATATAGCAGAAGAATGGATTACAAGAGCAATCTCATCAACAACAATGTCAGAACGCAGCTAGATGATAGGCTCCACCACACAACTGAACTGCGCATGCAGTGACTTGACTGATTTGTGCGATGACGGGTAAACTTTATACTTTTATTACTGTTAAGTCTGTAAGTGATTCCATTCTCTTGTATATTGCACCTTAGTGGGGCTTTTTTCTATAGTCTCTGTTTGCAGTCTGTACATACTGGAGGTTGGATTCGCTCACTGCACTATGTGCAGGACGGACTGTAGTAAACATTAAACACGTGTCCCCCTCCTGTATCGGAGCGTGTATCGGTGGCATCAAATCCGATCTCCGATACATTAATTAAGCTGGATCGGAGGCCGATACCGATATAATATTGGATCGGTTGCATCTCTACTTTTCCCACCCCTGACTAAAACACACACTTCCCCATGGCGCTGTCCCCTTGTCAGGTCCGCAAGAGATGATTGTGCAGCATCACACGGTACAGTAGAGAGAGAGACAGAGAGAGAGAGAGAGCATGTCTGAGTGGGATACAGCAGAGGGAACAAACAGTACAGTGGTTGCCGATGGGAGCTCTCTGAACGTCGCTAAGCCCAAAGATGACGAGATCATTAGTGACAACATAAAGACGGGAGGGAGATAGGGTTATAACGGCCTGGCTTCTGCGTGATTTTCGGAGGTCATAATTGCTGAGCGCCGAGTGCTGACAGCATATTGATGATGCCGGCCTTGTCCAAATGTGGAGTAATAGTATAATGCGGACGGATGGACAGAGAATGGACCGCGCATGAACGTTTGAAGGAACAAAGTGCTGGGGTAAGAAAGAGAGACAATGAAGACAGAAAGACACATACAATATACAAAGATAGACGATATAATATACATACATTCAGAAACTATATTAACACCTTAAGGGCCCGGGCCTATTTAATCCATTAATAAAATGTGCCCATCGTTTATAGCGTCCGGACCACTTTTACCGACGGACCGGATGTTGTTGTGATTGAATGTGTGTGTAGCAGCTAACATTAGCCACAACACTAATGTTTGTGTTAACACAATGTTTGTGTTTAAACAAACCCTCAAAGTTGGACAAAGGATTTGGATCACAATTTCACAATTTGTGTCCTCACTTTTCCGTCTTCACTAGCTTCAATATGTACTTTGCCCAGCCAATCAAATCATCATTATGGGGTGACTAGCCAATCACAAGCGTAAGCCAATGTTTGTGTTCACAAAAACCCGGAAAACTGGCCAACCTGTGTGCGAACTGAGCAGTGCTGTGTGTGTGTGTGTGTGTGTGTGTGTGTGTGTGTGTGTGTGTGTGTGTGTGTGTGTGTGTGTGTGTGTGTGTGTGTGTGTGTGTGTGTGTGTGTGTGTGTGTGTGTGTGTGTGTGTGTGTGTGTGTGTGTGTGTGTGTGTGTGTGTGTGTGTGTGTGTGTGTGTGTGTGTGTGTGTGTGTGTGTGTGTGTGTGTGTGTGTGTGTGCGCGCGTGCGTGCAGGGGTCAATAGGTCGTACTCATACATAGGGACATACGCACACACTCAGTCACTCTTGTGAGCGCTTGGCACCGCTCAAAAATGAGTCGGGCACCTTTTGAGAGTTGTATTATTGTGTTACCTGTCCAGCTGCTGTACTGTAACTAATCCCTATACCTTGCCCTCAACGCCAAGTCTAGACAGGCTATCACAGCACTGCATCACACAGATGCGCAACACTGAAGAGCGGCATTCTGAGGCCCAGCAGCATTGCTCAACAACCAGTGTTGTTTTCGTCGACTCAAACGAAAAATGTTTGTCGACTACCTTTTTTCACTGATGAAAACGAAATGGAAACTAAATGAAAATTAAGCTATGATGACTAAAACTAAGACTAAATATACTGACAATTGTCAACAAATAAAAACTAGACTAAAATGTTAGGGACTAGTGGACAAGAGATCCAGTAGAAGTCATTTTACACTTGGTTGCATGCTGAAAATAGCTGATCTACAAGCTCACAACACGTCTCACTGCGACGCGTTGTGAGCTTGTAGACCCGCCAAAATACATTTTAGTCGACTAAATCAACTGTCGATTTAGTCGACTAAAAGCCTATAATATTTAGTCAACTAAAACTAGACTAGCACTAAGACATCCCAGGTGACTAAAATGTGACAAACTAAATTAAAACTATTCAAGAGACTATGACAAAAACGACACTGTCGACCACACAATGGTCGTTTGCAGACCAACGCATCCGTCACACCTTGCCAGACATTGCCCAACAACAAGCTACTGTACTGCTGTCTAATGAGGGCCTAGGCTGAGCCTGCTGGGAACCTGTAATCAACACAGTCACTGGAGCACCATGTCGCAACAATGTACAGTACGGTACACACTTCTACGAAGTCAATTATCAGTCATTTACATGGAATCCTTAAATCCATAGGACCCCGTGCATCACGCAGGGGCAGACTGTGTGTGTGTTTGTGTGTGTGTGTGTGTGTGTGTGTGCGTGTGCGTGTGTGTGCCAGGCTTGTGTGCTGCCTGAGCGAGCCCCTCCATGTCTCAACAAACGACAGACTGCTGCAGGACAGCAGATGTAGGTCAAAGCCAAAGTGTGTATATGTTAGCCACGCGCGCGCACACACGCACACACACACACACACACACACACACACACACACACACACACACACACACACACACACACACACACACACACACACACACACACACACACACACACACACACACACACACACACACACACACACACACACACACACACACACACACACACACACACACACACACACACACACACACACAAGGTGACTGCAAGTACAGAAGAGAGAACATTCCTAACGCATTAGTGTAAACACGCAGAACATACATGATCCTAGATGACACACACACACACACACACACACACACGCATGCGCGCACACACACAGGGTGTAGAATTAGGGCAGAGCACGTGTGAATTTTGAGCAGCCTCAGCATGGCTTTCTGAAATGATGTCATGTGGCAGCTAAGTCTATGGACTTTTAATGTTTGTTTAGAGCCTTTTTAACAACAAGTTTTCCAGCCAAGTCTATGAACTTTACTTTGTTTACGGCAGTTATGATGTAATTATCTTATCTTGTTTGTTCAGTGCAAAGTAACTCAATAAGCAATGAATGCCGACAAAAAAATACAGCTGAGTCCAGCTGTTCTGTAAAGAGGTTTAAAAACTGCACACACAGCAGGGCGAGAAGACGTCACTGTACAAAAACCCACTTCTCACCCTCATCCTACTCCCATCTCTCTTAGCCTTCCCTAATCAGCCGCCAAGTCGACAATCGCTTCTTGTTCTCCCCCGGCGGGCTAATTCTATCTGGCTGAAGTAATCCCCGTGGAATGCACACCACAGGCGGGAGAAAACATGGACGATGCTCCGAACACTACTCCTGGGATTCGGGCCTGACCCCCTGACCTCACATGCTGGGTCAAAGGTGAGGGAGAGGGAGGGGCTGCAGTGTACAAGCTACAGCATGACCACAGTGATGAAGCCACGGTCTGTAGCCAATCGGAGCTTTTGGTCCCGGGGTGGGGGGGATTTTGGGCACATGCCATTGGCTCGCTCCTTCAGTGACACGTGAGAATGGCCGATTGTGAACATGTGACTTTACTGATGTTTGGGAGGAGGTGGGGTATGATAAAATCATGGTCGATTGATGTTATGCCTTAGGGATTGTTTCTGAACATAGCAAAGTGGTTACTTTGACCATTGTAACTTGTCTTACATAAGCTTTGCCTTTGAGCGTACTTTGTTTGGGCATATAATACTGTAGCCCACTGATTCTCAAAGTGGGGTTCGTGGACCTCACTGGGCCCTTGAGGGTGTTCCAGAGGGTCCCGGGCGAAATTAGTGATAGTTAGGAACCAAATGGACCCTCCCTTAAAGGTTTGGAACTCCAAGAGTTATGAGGGTCTGTGGCTTAATGCATATTATCAACATCATAGTTTTTCGACCGCGGTCGAGATCGTGGATTTCACAATATTACGCCAGACTTCCCGGTCCTCCATTGCCATCCCCAGTTCCTGCT
>NC_139706.1:18192284-18279784 GCF_964188405.1 Protomyctophum parallelum | reverse complement strand
AAGATACTAAAGCGTTAAAGAGCAAGCAAGCGCCCAGAATTCACATAGTAAAAGTACAAAAGTATTGGCATCAAAGTGTACTCATAATGTTCCGTTTCAAGTAAAAGTACCTCAAAATGTTACTGTCCACCTCTGGAACAGAATTTGGAAGAGTGCAACTATGTATGATACTGTACATGCGATGTCAATGGATGGGGGGGGCTTAATTTCCTCAATTAAAATGTAGACCTAAATAGTAAAATAACATCCTTCCCAGTCTGGTCCCTTGGGAGGCGGGGAGGCAGTGTTAAGGCAGGAAGTAAACACGCCAGACATCCCTCAGCCGGGGGTGGAGGAACTAGGGCTGGATATAGAATAGAATATAGTCCCCACTCATTTGGGGTGTTTTTGCCACATTATGTATATAACAATATACATGTATATATATACACGGTATACACACACATCGACATTGCTGGCCTGGCCAGGGACAACCAGAGGCGCTTGCTCCTCAAGAGGGCTCACTAACCACTCAGCTATGGCCGCCTGTAACCTCATGGTATAGATACTGTACGTATCACGATACAAGAATATATCGTGGCCTCTGTCATGTGCAGATTTCTCAGCTGTTATTATTATTATTGGTGGATTGGACTGGAATTGGAACAGGAAAACGTTAAGATTTGTGAAATGTAGACACTCCCTCTTCCAGTCTTGGGTGACTAGACGGGAGAACAGAGCTGGCCTCTCCAGAGGATGTTCATTCGTCACATCACTCATTCCCAGATCAATTTGGCCATCATCACATCAACCTCACTACACTCTCCCTGGCGGCTTCTCTGTGAGCTTTCATCTGGGACACGTCATGCAGATCTCATCTGCTCATTAAAGTTCCTGTCTGCAGGATTCTGAACATTCACTCAATCTATGTTACACGAGTGCACAGTAGTGACAGTGCTGTATATAATGCACATCCCCGATCACAGACAGTGCATAGTTAAGACTTTAGTGAGTGAGTGACATCATCATGTTTATGATGACAGGCAGCCAAGGACTCAGCTGCAGCAGACAGACAGACACTCAAAGCATCCTCTTCGAGTGATGGGGAGTGCTCCTCAAATTACATCACAATGACAAAAGGAACGGCTTGGGCCCGGCGGGGTCACCATAGAAACGGCTCAGCTGTGGGCCTGCACACTGCAGTATCGATGCTGCTGTGTCATTCATTGGCAGGCATGGGCTGGTGGTGGGGGCGTTGCTGACAGTGCAATTGTACAACCGGTACCGGTTACTGTGTTTATAGGTGAAAAATCCTGACCACAGGGGTCGTCTGAGGCTACGCCGTCACTGTCATACTGCAGCAGCACTGGGCCCAGATACAACAGTCTTAGCAGAGGATGAAAGTGAGGAATTGGCTTCTCCATCGAGAGAGTAAATCTCTCCTTCTCCGTCTGCTCGGCAGCTCGGCTTGGCTCTCGCCATGTTGGTTCATATTCAGTGTAATATTTCTCTCCCCTGTCCGGCCGTCCTCCCACGTTAACTTCACTGTGGCACTCATTCAACTTCCTCGGTCTCTGAGCGCACCTGCTCACCTATCCACTCGCTCACACTCTGCAACACGTCTGAACCTTCTCCATTATTCATTCATCCAGAATCGGTCTGTAAATAATTTAATGGCTGGGAGGGAAGGAGAGACAGAGAGAGAGAGAGAGATACATAAAAAGTGGGAAAGAGATAAAGAAAGATGGCGAGAGCCCGACGCACACACAAAAACACACACACAGCCAAGCCACAGTAGCGGCAGGGCTCCGCGGCGGTGATGAACTCAACGCGCTGCTCGCAGCTCAGTCGCTATATAAAGCACCGTGGCGGTACACCAGTGGAGCAGCCCACACAAGACAACATGCCAAGAACCGAGAGAATCTGACAGATCTACAGCCAGGGGCCGACACAAAAGCAGAACGTTAGAGTTCAGCGAGTTCCTGAAGCGGCTCAGATGCGGTTGCGGGGCAAAGTCACCCAGGAGGAGATGAGAATCAGGGCATAATAATTTACAATAATGGAAGTCAGGGTCTCCTCTCTAGATCAGTCATATATGGGTCAATCAAGCATAGCATTCTCAAGCATTTGAGTTTGAGCTCCAAGTGCACACAGTACTGGCACAGGCAAACTTTACCAATACACTACCAACGTTAGTCTGGAACCACAGGAACTATGTGAACACATACCGCCAATCACTAGTATGAACACATACGGTTTACTGTGCGCACCCCTCCCACCCCACACACGAGAGAGAGAGAGAGAGAGAGAGAGAGAGAGAGAGAGAGAGAACTCTGTGCAGACCTCAACTCTCACCACGGCAGAAACAATGTTGGTTTTAGGACAACTACCTTCTGGATCCTACGAGGAGAGCATCTATTTAGGAATCCTGTCCTGATTTACGAGTGCTCACTCACACGGCCCGGAGGGTTTGGGACTCGGGTGTGTTTGGGGCGCTTCCACACGCGAGTCAAGTTCAGACTGGTGCCAGAATGGAATGCTGAGAGACTTGGGTTTCACATTATGAAGTTGACCAGTCAATGGTTCGTGATTTATGGGCTCGGGGTAGCTTGATGAGTTTGAAGGAATATTACGCTTAATTATACAACAGGTATAGCTCCGACCAAGCAATCGGATTGGTTGAAATAGGCTCTCTCTAGGCCCGGCAAAAATATCTCTATCCCGTGCACAAAAACGAGCATGACAGCACACCTAATCAAAATATAAAAATCAGCTGTGCTGATCAGACGGGAGTCTCGGCAGAGCTGAGCTGGCTATTAAGTGGGAGACATCGATGAGACTGAGCTACTGTAACAGTTACGTTTTGTGTCTCTACGTGGGTAAGTTTGGGAAAAGTCATCCAGCGTGGCTGAACAAACAGGGAGTCTGACTCTCTCACATGGACCCCATGTGTTTCTAGGAGGATAACACAGATAACACTCACAGAAAGGTGAGAGAAATGCCCAGAAATATGAATACTTTGTGTTTTATTGATGGTAACTGTTGTATAATCGAGCACGCCCTCTCGTGTAATATCGCTTAAGTGATAAGGACCCTGAATGAATGTGTGTATGAGTGTTCACTCTCCACTGTCTTCATAATGGAATTACTTTACACTACAACAAAACAACACAATCTACAAATCATTAAAAAACAGGTATTAGGCGACTAAGAAAACATTAAGAATCAGACCTGTACACACACACACACAGTCAGTTAGATCACTAAACGTTCCTCTGGAATTATGTTGAAGGTTAAAACATGGGCTTGTCATAAACCTGTCTGTTTGGGGACTGCTGCAGCTGCAGCATTCCTAGATCAACGAAAACGACATACCAGCATTTTCACAGATCTAAAAACTGGGCTAATGCTAGCTATAGGTTATGCCAAACATACTGTACTGCTGCGTGTCAAGGTAAACGGGCCCCGCTACTCAACAACACCACTTGCAGTTACTCGTGGCCAGAGTTGGATAACTTGTGGTGTCTTGTTCCGAAACGTTTTGTTCAACAACAATATTGGTGAGCAATGTTGATTTCCCCTTGGCATTAGGTAATTAAAGAAGTGTAATGCTGTCACAACAAACACAGGATTACAGCATCTGCTAATTGACTTCTAAACATCAAGCAGTTTATCTCTCGCATCAAGTAGAGAGATAAACCCACTTTACACTGGATGCCGTGCACCAACGAGGGGTAGAGATAATGTCAGACTGCTTTAGCATTTAGCCAGCTAGCCAACGTAATGTTGTCAGTATCAGCAAAGCCTGTGTTTACCCTACATTGTCCTTTGGTTCATTTACCCTTACCCTCTCACAGAGCCAGTGGCGCCTAATCCCCTGTTCTGGAGAGGCGAGGGGGATTACCTCCCAGTATGACAGCTCAGTTGTGGTCGACTGAAACATCTGGTCTCAGGCTAAACCTGGCTAGTTAACTGGGGGATGTCATGGGGAGGGAAAAGGAGAACGCAGGGGAAAGGTCCCAAAATTCACCAGAACACAGGAACTTACATCTATCATATTAAAATGTTATGAGATTTACAATTTAGGTATTTAGCAGACGATCCAGAGCTCGAAATAATGAATGGAGATACATTGCTTCAGTCAAATCATCAAATACATTTCTGTAGGCTTACATTTTGCGTTTTAATGGCTTAAAGTAACTGTACCCAAACTGTGCGGGCCAGGTTCTTTTTTATAACCCGCCCGTCCCGCCCCAGGAGCCAACCCGCCCTGCAAAACAATATATGAATCAACGACCCGCCCCGCTACCTGCAAAAACAAAAAAGTAGCCTACCGACCAGCTTTTCAACACCCCGCAAGTCCCGTCCATTCAATTTCTTTAGAGAGAGGGGAGGGGGGACTGGACCATTTTTCCTTTCATTTCATTCGTAATGTTCCGGCCTTACTCATGCAGGTCTAAAGTCCAAGTTCATGTTCACTAGGCTGCTTATTAATGAAATGATAAACGGATCGTGCCCTGCGCTTGTCGTTCCGCGGTGATTTTTGATCCAGCGCAGGAGAGAGGGACAGAAGAGGAGAGGGAGAGAAGTAAGAGTTCTCAATCTCTGGCCAAACCCGACCCGAAGTATTCCGGTAGGGCCCAAAATGCACGCTAATTGGTCGGGCCGGGCCTCGCGTGTTTGTTTTTTTTGGACGAATTACTGTATATTAAAATAAACAAAACAATTGTGTTGCCTATGTATTGTGTATTTATTAATTATGAAGAGGGCTGCACTGGTGAACTAACTTTTACCATGTGACTGGAGGAGGAGGAGGGGGAGCTCAACGCACTGCACAGCACTGACTGGCTTTCAGTGCATCTGCGTGGTGGTGGTTGTTGTTGCTACCGCGCTTGGCTGGCTGGCACAGCTAGCCTATACAACGGGGGACTGGACATAACTGTCACTTCAGAGGAAATAAAGGGAGCTGCTACTTCAGCTTCAGAGGTTTACTATTACCCCTGGAATCCTATAGAAAAATGGAACATTAACAGCCAACGTTGAGTTACATACAGTACATCCTTCATTTCGGCAGTCCGTTCATGGGGGGGGGGGCGGGGGGGTTTGACCCATCGCGCCACCCCGTGATAATTAGGCTGAAAACCTTGAACCGTCCAGCCGCCCTGCGGGTCAATGTCAATCACCAGTACCCATAATTTTCCAATGCTAGGAAAGCAAGCCTGATAAAAGTATCAATCTCCCAAAATTCACCAGAACACAGGAAATAACATCTACTCTGTTAAAAAAAGGTTTCTGAGGGAGGACCCCCAGACCCTCCGCTTGGGGAGTAGCCCTCCCTCCCACCTCCCCCCCAAAAAACTCCTGGATTCTCACAGTCCAATGTTGGTTATCTCTCACAGGGTGGTGCCTCCAACATTAGGCTGTTACTCTGATCCTCTTATGGCCTGGCCGATGCAAATCAGTTCCCAGATTGGGGTGCTGCAGCGGCAGATCATATAATTGTAATGTCCCTGGTTCAATTTGGTCTAGTGGAGACCCCTCTTTGCTCCAAGGCATCCCCATCTCTCTACTGGTCTAAATAATATCAATTAAAGAGCTCCTGGACATGAAAAGCGCATCAGTGCCACTGTGACTCATCTTATCACATTCCTATCTCAAGCTGTGTCTGTTTCCCAGAGCGCCTCACACACTGTAGGGATAAAGAGGCCTTTGAGAGCAGCACAATCAGGCATGTTCTGCTGTCTGAAGTTCTGAACCGGTGGTGTAGTACACAGTCAAAACCATCCACTGATACGCAATACCATAACCAAAAACTGACACAAAAGGAAGTATGTTCAATTGAGGGTGTTTTGAATGTGAAAAATAATATAAGTTGAGCTGGAGAATTTAACAATTTGTGGATAACGCAAGAATTGGAAGAATTCAGATGTAATATTTCTCTCCGACCACAAAAGCTATATAAGGGATTGTGCTGAAAGTAAAAAGGAAATTTGATAGAGCTTCGCCCGGAGACAAGAGCATTCCATTCTGTCCTTTTAACTCAAGCTATTTCTGTTCACAGAAGCTGTTCAAGTTAGTTAGGATTACTCTGTTGATTGAATACAGAGAAGAATACATTGTTAAATGTATTACTCCGCCAGGCAGGGTTGCCTACGTTTTTTGGTCATAGCAACTTGGAATGGCATCTGAAAAATCTAACTCGTACATGTTGATCACATGAGCCCAAAGGTAGGTGTGTGTGTGTGTGTGTGTGTGTGTGTGTGTGTGTGTGTGTGTGTGTGTGTGTGTGTGTGTGTGTGTGTGTGTGTGTGTTTGTATTTTAGAGAGAGAGAGAACCTTTGAAAGTGTTTGAAAGATTTTGACATTTTCAGATGGCGTTCCGCAGCCAAATACTGTATATATAATTTTGGGGGGTCCTTGTCACAAAACGTTTGAGAACCACAGATTTAGAAGAAAGACATTTGTAGAATCTATACTGTATATAAAAAAAACTATAGTTATTGGATATTCTATTTAACCCCCATTACTTTTGGGAACAACATCAGATATATTTCCAAAGTCCGCTCGTAGTGCTAAGAGATTCAAGGAGGTGAATTACAATTACCCGGTACAAAAAATATATATGTTATTTTATAAATCCTAAATGGTGGTGCTGCTGGGTCCATCATTGTTGAAGGTTCCTGTTACATAGTTATGTCATCCCTGAGGCTTAGCCGCTGTGGTCTCCGAAACAAAGCCATCCATCAATCCTTTACCCTTTTTTTTCCCCTCGTGTCTGTTACACTCCACTCCAATGTTCTGTGCCCTGACTGGCTCTCCTCGCCTGGAGAGAAATTAAAAGGGGAATTCTCAAGACGAAAGGTCGAAAAGGCAAGGACTTGTTGTCATCCGAGTTTAGAGTGCAGAACACTGAGAGAAAACTATAACCAAGAACGGGTTAATCAGTGAATTATTCTGTATGTCCTAGTCTCACATTGTGTGAGCAGACGGTCTAGCATTACATAATCAGACTTCACAGTGATAATGGCATAATATAAACACTAAATATTGTGTCAACATGCTGTCAGGCTTTCACACAGATTCCGTCAACACACATTTAAAACCTCCACACTGATTTGTGTTTGAATTTTAGTATTTCTTTTCAACAATGTTGTGGACAGTGGATCATGTGAAGGCCAGTTTATGCTTTGAGGAGCGTCAAGTGTCTTATGACGATTTGCACTGCATCTCATACTTGCCGACAGCATCTTCCCACAAAATCTAAACAAGGACCTGACTGTTGTCTTCCCAAGAAAGTTCATGAACCGCCTGCATTCTGCAACCCTCATCTTTTCAGATGAGACAGATTTTCTTTCTAGTTCTACGCGATGGCAGGGGAGTGCCCAACCCTTCCCAAGGTGTCAAAGGCCTTAAAGTTAAACTCCACCCGATGGCGTGTGATGCGATTTTGCTTCCTAACCCGAAGCTCCACCTATTCATAGAATGTTAAGTGTATGGGACGTGACTCTTTCAGTCAAAAGTGTGTAACTGTGCCCTAAGATGGCTACCAGTGAAACCACCTTGAAACTTGTAAATAAAAGCTTCCATGGGAAGCGACAAAGAAACAGGAGGAGGATATTACTGAATTATTTTCCCTTACAGGTAATATCTTGTTTATGCACACTAGTGGCAAATTCATAGGGTACAGTCTGATTGCAACCAACATATCGCACGCTTAGATTATATTTGTGTCTGTGTGTATAATATATGCGTGACACAGTGTGCATGCTGGGTGTTTTTCTCAACACACTGATGACAGATCCATCCTGAGAGGAAGTGAATTTACTCTCTAATGAGTCTGAGGCCGTGTGGATGTTGAGTCTCCAATTTCTGTCTGTGCTCCACTTCTTCTCCCATGTCTTCACTGCCGGCCTTTCTCTGCCTCTTCCTCACACTTCCCCACACAGTCATTCTCTGATAGAGATCTCTGGGAGTAAAAGACCAGGTGGCACACACACAGCTAAGGGAGAGGAAAGGGATGTCAAATCAAACAGGATGGCAGTAAGCATTAGGGCTTGGACTTTTGTACATTGGCTCTTTTGGACTCAAGAACTCTGCAAAGGAAAGCCAACTTTTCCTGTATCTCTGCCTCAGGAATGTCACACAAATACAACATCATTGTCTAGTTTGCCTTTGCCCTCAAGCGACAGAGTCACGTGACTGCCGCAGCCGGTCCAAGCGGCGGGAGGGTCAATGTATGACGAGACAAAGCATCGGACATCTTTCAACAGCAAGAAACGACTGAAGCGTCTTCTCCACAACTTCTCGGGTTCGATCAGTTGTGGGCTGGCAGATTCTTCACATTCCGGGCAGTCGTCTAAAAAGGAGGAACACACTTCCCATGCTTCCAACTTGACGAGGGGTGCCGAGATATAGCACACACTGCCGCTCAAGTCTGACCATTTAAAGGTTTCATGACATTAATTTTCATTTTTTCATTTTTTTCGTTTTTCTTTTAGGTTTTATGACCTCAATTACACCCACACAACCTGAACTTTGAACATTCAGTGGACTTTCTGTGGTCTGGGGTTTTCTCTGTGTGTTCTGAAGCCTTTTGAGCTGAATTAAAAACCTCACAGTCCACAGGCAAATCAGAGCACTTGTTTGAGCCAGAAAACCCCAGACCACAGAAAATCTACTGAATGTTAAAACAAATGTTATGTCACGATCCCAATGTGTGTAACCCAGGGGTTCCCAAACTCCCTCTAGGTGTTGAAAAGACTAATGGTGGTTTTATGGTGTTATTTAGCACGTCAAAATCCGGTAAACCACTGTTGTAAGGAGATGCACAGTATAGAGCAGCTGCGGGAGTAATATGGCCAAAGCCTGCAAGCTAGTTTAGGTAGATACAGTCACGCTATTGCAGTAGACACAAAACAAGGAGGAAAAGGATCTCGCTGTCTCTCCACAAAACACTCTTCCCACTGCAATTAGCCTGGGCACCCTTCCATTTCGGATTCATGAACCGGTCGGGAGCATATGATATCGCTACGTCCTGTTGTAGTATTGTTTTATAGTTATCAATCTTCCGGAACTTCCTTTTCCCTCAAACCGATTTTCTTTCAATAAAAGCTACAGGCTACGAGAGCTTTTATTGTTATTCTTCCGGTTTGAGGGAAAAGGAAGTTCCGTCTGATTGTTTCTGCCTGATGACTATTGACTACAAAACAATACTACAACATGACGTAACGATCCGCTCCCGAGTGAATCATATACCCGAAATGAAAGAGACCAGGCTTTCCTCCGAGGTGGAAAGCCTGGTGAGGCGAGGTCACACTGCAATGCAAACCCTATAAATATAACACGGTTGTCTATACAATATATAAATTGTCACATGCACTTTTTCACTCAGCTGCATATCTCTCAGTGCAGTGACATTCTATGATTATTTGCCATAATCATTGGCCAAATACAAGACTTAGCGGTGGGGGGTGCGTCGGCTATAGGTCAGGAGGTAACAGGGCCAAAAAAGTTTGAGGACCACTGGTGGGGTAACCAATAAGTGACTTTGTAACAAAGCTCTATAAACACAGCAGCACTCGCTTTACTCCCTCTCTCCTGTGTCTGACCACCTTTCAGTCACTGGGTCTCTTTTTCCTTCTCGATGTCTCTCAGTCACTCACGGGTTTCCCCCTCCTCTCTTCTTCCTTCATAAACAGCAGCATCCCCAGGGACCAGGCTCAGGAAGTGGCCTGTTTGTTCCAAAGCAGATTCCACAAATACCAGAGTGGGACGTTGAGGGAGAGAGGCCTGCATGCCTCCCCTCGTTTCCACAGTCAGCCTGTCAAGAGACTGTATGGAGCATTCTCCTTGTTGCATTAACCTCCCCCTCCCCCCCTCTCTCTCCCTCTCTCCCTCTCTCTCTCTCTCTCTCTCTCTCTCTCACTCTCCTCCCTTGTCCCTGTATCTCACGCTCTGCCCTCCCCTGCTGTGCCTCGTTAATGTCTCCAGACTCCCCTGTATCGTCATCTTGATTCCCAGCACACACACACACACACACACACACACACACACACACACACAGTGAATGGTTCGGCCGGCGATCTGGTGGTTCAGGACAGACATTCTGGACAAGATATTTTTTTTTATTATGCCGTGTGAGATTCTGTCCTGTGAGGGAATGTAAAGGCAATCAGGGGTGTTGAAGCAAAAAAATAACCACGATTGAGAACCACTGATATACTATTAGCCGAGGCATCCCTCCTCTAGTCATGAAAAGGGCTGTTCTGGCCCACAGCTGCTCGTTTCCACGGCAATCCAGGGTACCCACCATGCATGGCCAAATTTCATGGCGGGTGCTTTACATGCTCCACATGGCCATCCTCCCCCACACACACACTACGCTTCCAGACTGCTTCTGTTGTGATACAGTGCAACGAGGAGGACATGCAGGGAGAAATTGATACTGGCTTGCACATACAGTAACACATGGGTTGGGGCTGTCAGTTTCATTATGATTCTTTAACAAGATCAATAGAAGTGGGACCCAAGCACGTGTTGAGATACGTCCACAGTAGTTACGCATTTAGCTTTCAGCTAGTTCTACAAGTGTCTTTAAACTGCCAGATCTGATCACAAGCCAGGACAATATCACACAGCGTGAACCAGCCAGACCAGACACCGCGGTTGAAACAACACGGTTGATCATTGACTTCCAACAGTTAAGTATTAAAAGCGTTGCCAGATTGCCAGTATAAGACATTCTGCTACAGTGGCATCGCATGAATCCGGAGGTCAGTCCGAGGTGACGTTCAGGTCAAAGGGGGTGCTCCAGAACACGGTACTTTGACACATTAAATCAGTCTGCTCTGCCAGGTCCACTGGTTGCCACTTCCTCTCTGCACTGTATTACTTCCTTTATTATACCCACAGACTGGGACACACCCCATATCAAAACATAAACACAGGCTGTACGGTACATGCAGTCCAGGGACATACATATACAGTACATGCACACCTACAGTCAGTATACACAACAGATATTTATTTGTACTGCCATTTAAGTCATACTGTGTACAACTTTTTCCAAATAAAAGTAGTTTCACTGGTTTATTTTTCACAATAAATGTATTTTTGTTTTTTTATGAACATTATTAAGCACAATTTGTATTCTTGAGTGTCGTAGGCACTAATATAATATTTGCCTGTAGTTGTGTTCTCAGTCAGGAGGTAGGAGCCTGCCCTGAATCATTCCTTTTTGAGCGCCAGAAAGACTACACAGTATGACTTCAAAATTAAAATATAAAACTGATTTGGGCATTAATGTTTGATAAAATATGCCAAGAGTGAACCACACTACAGGTTGACAAGGTTCACAAAGCACAAAGAGAAGCACGTGGATGCCTACTAGCCACGGAGCCATTTTTGGTATTTAGAGGTGAAATGGGAAGCGATATGATTAAAGGGACACTTCACCCTTTTGCAAAAAAATATATGTTAATGACGTTTAGAAGCTTTAGAACACTTTCCCGGGGGTCTTTATGTGTGTAATATGTGGTTTTAGATATTTTAGATTGTAGCAGTGAGCCCAGTGTCTCTGATGTCATGGACACTGGTCTCACTTCCTTCCTGGACTACAATTCCCATAATACTACTGGTGCACTGCTCCTCCTTGTGGATAGGGGACGTCTGTCTTACTGAGACCACATGTAGTCCAGGAAGTAAGTGATCCCAGTGTCCATGACATCGGAGACACTGGGCTCACTGATACAATCTAAAATATCTAAAACCACATATTACACACAAAGACTCCCAGGAAAGTGTTCTAAAGCTCCTAAATGTCATTAACATATATTTTTTAGCAAAAAGGGTGAAGTGTCCCTTTAATATGAGTCTCTAGTCTCATATTATGAAACACAAAAAGCAAAAAGAGGCAGACAAGAAAGAGCAAGCTTGCCTAATGGAGGAATGCACGGGCGTGTGGAGGGTGTACCCATACAACAAATGTCAAATACTGGTTAGTGAGTCGAGGGTCCAAGCTTGTAGATCAGCTATTTCAATTTTTTTTGCCCGAAATATGGACGCCAGAGTTAATGTGGTTAAGCAGAGACAGGACCACGCTTTAAATTCAGGCAGGGCTGCCTGGCACTGAGTGGGGAAAATCCTGCCGGCTGCAGGAAATACTTGAGGTCTCCCCACCTCTAGGGAGTGAGCAAGGGAAGAAAGGTCCAGGCAATGATTTGTGCATTTTGTTATCATCCGCGTTACGAAGCATGTCACTTTCGTCGTAATGCGAGTCATAAAGGTATATTCAGTGATTTCACTTAATTCAAATATCACTTATTTTTTTGTTTTGATGTGATAATCCTCCCTACTATAGAGTGTGCTGGCCATATAAGGAGTTCCTCCCTGTCCCCAGTTAACCCCTGGGGGTCAAAAAACCTTAGGTTTCATTTTTGACTCTCTATCCTGATTGGACGAAAGGCTGGGTCCCACAGCCAAAAACGAAACCTAAGGTTTTTTGAGTGAAATCACTGAATATACCTTAAGAAAAATAACAGCGTGTGCCATTTCTGCTACCACTACAAATGGTGGCTCTGTTATTGAAGCAAAAACACTGATTGGAGAAGACGTAAAAAATAAAATATTGAGTTCTGAAGAAAAGAAACGTATGGTTGAGTGAAGAAATTAGGTGTTTGAGGGTCTATAGATAAAAGGAAACCAGTAAAGATCTCAATTGCTTCCAGAGTGGGGCGGAATAACAAGACCTCACCAAACAACTCCAGAGAACAATAATAATAACTAGATAAAGTGCCCCTTGGGGCACAGGTCTCCACCAGGGCAGGTCAGGTTGTGGCCTCCTGGTGGCGCTATAATAGGCCAATGTGAAAAGGGTGCCATTTCTTTTTACGCCTTGGATGGCAATTGGATGATTTGAGGCATTTTGTTCCAAAAATGTGTTTGTGGCGCTATAACAGGGCGCTATAACAGGCCAATGTGAAAAGGGTGGGATATATTCATCAGCCTAGGACGACAGTCAGTGAAAGATCAGTCTTGAACACATGACTATAATGATGTAATGATTTGCGGGATTCTTTTTGTAAAATGTGTTTTACAAAAGTCAGCCTCCTGGTGGCCCTATAACAGGCCGTTCTGGAACATTTGGGGCAGAGATTCATCGTTGGCATCCAGGGAGTGTGCGTGCTAAATTTGGCATCGAACGGGTTAACGGTGCCAGAGATTAGCTGGTGACGGACGGACAGACGGACCGCCACCCGAGACCTCAAGATAACATCTGAACAGTCATCTGCTGGGGGAAGCTGAATTTCATCCGCAGGATTAATAAGGCTATACAAGGCTTTGGGTGAAACAAGAGATATTATACCAAAACAAATATTTGAAAGAGAACAGCATATTCAATAACAATACCATTATTTGTACGGCTTGACGAACGTGCTAAGCTTTGTAATGGTCATTGAAAATCACAGATCATTCAGTGTCAAATTAACTTCAGTACTGCTCATTTGAATCAGACTTGATGAGCAGACTTAAACACAATACTCTTTTTGGGCCTGGGGGTGGGGTGTGTGTGTGTGTGTGTGTGTGTGTGTGGGGGGGGGGGGCGGGGGTAAGTACAGTGCATTACTCCATTGTGGTTAGGTATACTTTTCTGACATTTAGTCTCGGCGTTAAGGAATTTAATCTCTGCAGTGCGCACAGACAAAAACGGTCTGATGAAATCGCTGGTCATTACCACCACAGAAAAACACATTTATGAGTTCCATGAGAGGGAGAGCCAACGATTAGCAGGTGTTAAAATGAGCAATTTAATAGCATGATTAACAGTGTGTTTTCTGAGATCACCTATGGCAGGCAATGCATGCATGCATGGCATGCACTACTTCGCCAATAAACACAGTTTGTGAAAACAAGTGATTGCATGGCTTCTGTAACTGGGATTTGCAATGTATGGCACTAGAAGTCTGCAAAGATAATATCCACATCCTCATTAAGTCTGTATCACTGGTAGAAGTTCTGACTCCTGTTTGTGCTACTAAATCTGAGATTGTCTAGGAATGGTGAGGGCATTTCCAGAGAGTACCGGGGAAGCCCGATTTGTTGACAGTGACTAAATGACGCAACAGCTGATGGGTCTAAAAGCCGTTTCAAATCAGTTATCCTGAAAATAAATTGCCCCAGAAAAGGTTAGGCTTGCATCATAACCATGGCAATGTGCCAAAGTAAAAGTCATCAAACGATGCGAGGCAGACAACCCAGGGATTCGATCGACGTAGGTACAAACGTGTAAATCCTGCTTTGATACAGTCCAGAGATAACACCAAACAAAACATTTAAACACCACCACACATACAATACTAAACACCATATAACCCGTCCAGACAACATCACAAAACTCCAGACAACACACCACATAATTCTTTACAACACCACACAATTCTAACAGCAGGGTGTTCTGGTCCTAGGGTAGTTGGGCTGTTTTTATGAACCTGTATTAATTATTCAAATGGACCAAATTGCTCCCAGACCCAGACAGTTGAGAGCTGATGCCAAGCCAACCGGAAATACCAGAGCGCCCTGCCAAAGACCATGGAAGATCGGTGGACGGTGAGAATGAGAGTGGGGGGAAAAAACATGATGAGCAGAGAGGAGAGAAAGGGAGAAAATAAGATGGGTCTAGTTAACTTATAATGGAGACACCCCCAAACAAAGTGAAGAAAATAGTGAGAGAAGAGTTGTTGAAGAGATAAATGGTTTGTGGGAAGGTCAAATACAAGAACAAACACCCTGCAATTCACATGGTTTAAACTTCAACAAAGAGTTTATATTAACAGAGGCGCTGAAATTAACAGGACAGGACCTGTCCTGTTAATGTAAATATGAAGAGAGGCTGCCTGCAGCCACTAGGCCTAGTGGCAGCCTCTCTTCATATTTACATCTCAGAATGCTGCACTGCAGGTTGTACTGGGGGCCAGGTGCTTTCCTGGAGCAGGTGTACTAGTCTACTGTAAGACCATACACACACAAACACTCCTCAATTTGTTGGCGAGAACAGAAACACTACAGTACATCCAAAACCACTTTTGCGCAGATAAATTAAATGAAAACACGGTTGACGTCATCAAGGAAGCATGCGTCACATATCCGTATGATTAGAGTATTACTTGCGATTAGAGTATTAATATTTTTGAATTTAACATTTCAATATGTTGTGGCAATATTGGATATTTAATCCAAGTTAACATTAATATGGCCCTGTGACTCTGGACAGAAACCATCACTAAATGTGGGCAGTGCTCTGTGGTACAGAAAGCAGCAGGCATCACATATTATAACCAAGCACTTCTAGAACCAATTAAATTCAGTCTGAACTGCAGCCGGTCACATTGAAAAGCGGAATGAGCATGGTCTTGTACGTTAAAATTATATTATGCACAATGTTGTAATACCGGTAATTTAGTTCATCAGTCCTAAACAGTTTGTTTTAACCCATTTAGACCGGAGGACGATTCTACAAATGTCGTTTCAGGGACCCCCACAGAAGCAAAGATTTGAGCTAAAAACGTTCGCTCTGAAAGAATATAAAGATTTGCGCCACATTTTCACAATTTTTCAAAAATAGCAGACCTCATAGTGCGGCACTCGGTGCTATGGGCTTGTAGATCTGCTATTTTTCAACAGCTAAAGCATAACAATGCTTAAAACACCAAAAGGGGTTCCCGCCCAGAATGGGTTGTACGGTTAATCTTGTACCCGCCCCTATTCCTATACTCGCATGGACCACATCATACATTATTTTTCTGATAACCGCACGCCCGATTGTTCACTATGCCTTCCTTACAGCAAAATGAACCAACAACATACATATACTGAGGTTTAAACACCGCTGTAGCCTGTGGATTTGACCAAAATGCAGTCAGTGCTCATGTCCAGAGTCAGACCATTTGACAGAGCACAGTAGAAGCACAACTCAAAGCACCAGTACAATGCCACAGTCAATGGAATGTGGCAGAAAGTCCAGGCTTTGTGCTATAGGACTGTGACGAGGCAGACTCGGAGCTAGGGAGAGGGAGAGAAAGAGCGAGAGAAAGACAGAGAGAGCTCTCTGGAAATAGATGTCAGGCCAAAACGTGAGGTTCATGTACATAGCAGACAGACAACGAAGGACAATACTTTACGATCTCCAGATAATCTTTAGTCTTTGGGTCCATGTTTGCACTGCCCAACAAATTAGGCTCACATACTATATGGCTCGATACGATGCTGGTGTGTACATCCTGAAGATAGTCTCAAATGTGTTCCCGAATGTGTTAACATTTAGGTCGAACGTGAACCTATAGACCGATTCCGTAGCGGGTCTCATGGTCGCAGCCTACGTATTTCCTGTAGGCGGACTCGACGTAGCTGCGGGGGTAAAACCCTCACCAGGCGCACCTCTTCCACTACAGTGAACGGCAGAGTGACTGATGTTAGTTAAGTTTGCCTCAAACTTTACTCCTTTACCTGCTTTTTTACTAACACTAACATTACAAAGATGCCCAGAACATCGAGATGAACCTGTGGCTGCTCCAACAGTAGTGGCAACATAAAAAATAAAATAAAACGGAATGTCAAAATATCCACCGTGGTGGCTGAGACCAGAGCCATTGAGTAATGGTTGAGACAAAGCAGTGAAAGGTCCTGAAAGATACATAATTTCAGTCTTACCCAATACCCAATCTTTCTGTTTTATGAACACAAGGCTGCTGTATTTTATACCTCATACTAAGCATTTAAAGTATGAGGTATAAAGTACAGCAGCCTTGTGTTAATAAAACAGAAATATTTGGTATTGGGTAAGACTGGCGTTATGTATCTTTCACTGCTTCGTCTCAACCATTACTCAATGGCTCTGGTCTCCGCCACCGCGGTGGATATTAGACATTCCGTTTTTTTTTATGTTGCCACTACTGTTGGAGCAGCCATAAACTACACAGGTTCATCTCGATGTTCTGGGCATCTTTGTAATGTTAGTGTTAGTAAAAAAGCAGGTAAAGGAGTAAAGTTTGAGGCAAACTAACATCAGTCACTCTGCCGTTCACTGTAGTGGAAGAGGTGCGCCTGGTGAGGGTTTTACCCCCGCAGCTACGTCGAGTCCGCCTACAGGAAATACGTAGGCTGCGACCATGAGACCCGCTACGGAATCGGTCTATAGTCCAATGACGTGTCAACCCACCCGATAAATAAAATGTGTGCATTATTGCCATGTGACACTTGACCTTCCCATCTTGCTTTACAAAGAGAACACATAACCTACATTGGTTATAAACCACCCACTAGACAGACCGATATGAAACTCAATCTCCGTCAGATATGCAACTCAATCTCTCCGTCACACACACACACACACACACACACACACACACACACACACACACACACACACACACACACACACACACACACACACACACACACACACACACACACACACACACACACACACACACACACACACACACACACGTTACTGCTTACATGTAGATACACAAATGCCTGCCAGTCATTCATTCTGGCTTGTGTCCTTCACCACAGGAGCACTCTGGCATCCAACCATACCTGGTTACGTGCATTGCTTGCCAACATCTGGTAAACAGCTGTACAGCAGTCTGCACAGCCACGCCTGTACTACATAACCTTACACAATCACAACTATAGTGGTTAATATGTAGCCCAGGAAAACACAGCTACTGTACCAGTTAGCCACAATGTTAGCAAACATGCCCACATCAGCCCTGCACTATATGGACCAGAAACATAATTATTAGTGTGGTTGCCGATGGGCAAACAGACTATCGTTATTGGTCTTTTCCTCCGATTGGACGATTACATGCCCCTGCCTATTATTGCCCTCATATGATTGGACAATACGATACCTGTTCATTTAAACTCTAGACGGGCCTGCCCAAAAGTCATTAGTGCAGCCACGCACGGCAGCCGAAAATTAAGGCCCGGCTCTCATCAATCCCTGTACATTCAAGACACTGCCCCCGCTGCCACACTAGACTTGTCATCAAGACAGAAACTTAAGGCCCGGCCCTAACTGGGCCCTCATCAAACCCTATACGCTCAAAGACACTGCCCCCGCTGCCACCCTTAGATCTCCATATATGGAGCTGACCTATTCTGACATTCCATAATGTTGATCTGACCCCCATGCCAAAGCGCCAGCACTCGCCGAGCAGTCTGCCGTCACTTAGGCGGATGCGTGCACGCGCCCTCACCCTCAGGCGTCTTACTGGTACTTATAATAACAATAATGGTTCTAGAGAGGATTAGTAAAAGGTTTGGACCTGGTCTATATACTCACTAACGGTGCTTCACACACAGTAATAACACTGGAAATGGCTGGGCGGTGGAAGCAGCAGCCAGTCAACCATGGAGCCATGATTAAACTAATGTGCCTTGTAAAACACAAGATGGTCTAATAATGGAGAAAGGGAAGAGTATAATACGGGTCAGCCACTAGCTGGCGGATGGTGCGGTGGAGAGAGCTAATCATGTTGCAGCTGCGAAATATTGACCCAAAAAAATATAAAGGATATAAAAAGGGCAGTAACTCTGAACTGAAGTTCCCGTCTCCTCGTGAATTTCAGACTCCACGGACATGTTGGGCAGACTCCTCCACCATGTCCGAGCCCAAAATAAACCTCATGATTTGTCTTGTTTGTTGTTGTTGTAGGGAGTGAACGCTTCCTCCCGTCTTGAGCAGCAGGTCCCAAGTCGTCAAAGAGGACATCCTGTCCCCAATCTCCCCATAGGAGCCATCGACTGGGAGAACACTGCCATCCTGTCAGCCCGGTTGACTTTCAAAAAGAAATCACCACTGCGTTTGTGTACCGAGACGGCATTGTTTAAGCGTGTGCAGATCGCACTGACTGACTCTCGACTCGCTCGTGATCTTTGACCCTGCTCACGCATTCCTACTCAGAAACAGAAGAGGAAAGAATTTCCACATACGGCCACTTGCCAAGAAAAACTGGACTTTCATGTAAGGAAAGGGGACAAACTTAAATATAGAACTGGCTCAGTGGAAGTCCCACTGCCTGCCCCCCCACGCACAGAGTGTGGAGCGCTGTGCGATTCCAGGAGGTTAAGGTGGTTTTAAGCTGTTGGGTTTTTGAGTGGTGCTAGCCACTCCTATACGTAGCAATGTGTGTATGTCTGTCTCTATGCATGCACACACACACACACACACACGCGCACACACACACACAGACAGTCCAGTTACACAACACTCCCCTATGCTGATATACTGGAGGATAATTGCTTCCCACTCCCCGTGGGAGGTAAATATAACATACACCCATATATTTCATGTTTATCTGAAATCCCTGAAGAGTCGTTTAAACCAGCCGTACCGTTGTCGACCCCTTCCGATGCTATACTGGGCAGTAAGACACGTTCCAGCCAGTCAATTTAACCCTAAATCACGGTACTTCCACAAAACAACAGTGTGACTTGGTGATTTAGATACATTTGTATGTACAGTGGATTACAGACATATTAGAGCTATAATAATATAGCTGTGTCACAGGTTTGAATCTGGTTTTTGAGGAGCTCTAGCCCCTCCTATGCCCAGCTTTCCGTGTTTGTGTAAACACAAACATTGAAGACAAAAGTGAGGACAGAAAAGTGAAGACGCAAATTGTGATCGATTGGCCGGAATGACATTTTGTGATGATTTGATTGGCTGAGCACAGAATGTGATGTACAGTATATGATGTATGATGATAAGAGCACCCCTCACTTCACCCGAGTGTTTCGTGTCCTTTTGCCTTTATTGTAAAATAAGCAAATGCATCCATTCTTCGTCTGGGTAACGGCGTACACTGGGGTAAACAACAAAGAAAAACATAAAGTCCTTCCAGTTTCCCCAACATAAAGTAAGACTATCCATTAATTGAAAACTAAAACCCACACTTTTATTATTACCACAATTATGTTTCAGTTTCCTCGACTGTTTGACATGATGTAAACAAGTCAATCAAATGCCCACAAATTCCAACCCTTATATTTTTCAGACCATGAAAACTATGATGCTTTTGAAATGCAACCGGAAATCGGTTAATTTCGGGTTTCAAATTAAAATGTGTTGATTTCAGCTTTAAATATTTTGGCTCTTGAAGTGGCATTTCCATACTAGAGTCCCAGATTTGTTTCCACTTCTACAACCCCAAAGCATTATTTGAAATAGTGTGTTGTGTGTGTGTGTGTGTGTGTATACTAAATGGTGGGTGAAGTTACACAAAAGGCATCGATAAAACAGTCTAATGGTTGATTTAGGGAGTCGTTACAGGCACAGAAAATGCAGAAAATTGGACAGCTGTGCCACAGTCATGGCAAAGGCGGCCTCCTGACAGTCATGAGAGTTCCTGTGTTGCAGCCCATTGTCAGCATTGAAATATGTCTCTTTCTGTTGGCTCTCCTTTATTTAAACGGGCAGTCAAGCGGCTGTTGACATTTGTTTAAGCGGACAATAGGGGCAGGGACAAGCCTGCTGCTTAATAGACACACAATCAGCTGCACACAGAGTCAAGCAAATGAACTTGATAGGTCAACTCTCTTTCGTTTCGTCCGTGTGTACCCTATGTGACCTGATGCTCCTCCCCCCCGGTATGCACTTCCCGTTTGGATGATGGAAAATGTTAGTGCTGCTCTTTAACATGACAGAAATAAAAACAAATGTTGTTATCCAACGTAATTTTTCAGAGCAACAACCCACTCCAGAGCAAGTGCTCCAGTCTCCGCTCGCTTCATCTGCCATAGAGAACAGTGTAACATGTGGGCTAGCTAGGCACAGTCACTCTGCCTAGCCCACGTGTGACTGGAGCCAATGAAGGAGGCAAAAAGATATACCGGTAAGCGCTCTGAATTCACCAGCCATTCCCACTGGGAGACAGAGCAGGCCTGGCCAGCTCATTACATAATGACTGCGCTACTGTAACTGGCAAGTGGTGATAATGCCCAAGGCCCCTATTAGTCAGTGAATGAGTCTACGTCTGTGAGGTCACTTTCCCTCACACACACTCCACTTCACCATCCTACTGAAGGAGGACAGTGCAAGAGAAAGCTGGAGGTAGATTGGGCAACTCAACATGTACAGTAGGCCATCGATCCAGGATTATTCATCTCAACACTTCTGCCCCATGAATATGGCCTTCGGGTTGGTTTGTGATTTCTGTTCACAGGTGGGACAAGACAAGGACAAGATGAGGACAAGACAGGGAGTGCTGTAGCAGAAAAGCACAGCAAACTAATGCACCATGAGGTTCCATCTACCATGTTCCCAGGTGTCCGCTCGTATTAGAGGTTATAGTGTAGCTCTGAATCTGATGTATGTGGGGCAGGTAGCAGTCCTGCACCAATGAGGCTCCTAGCCAGAAAAAGTACAAGGGGGGTTGTTCACCGTTGTTGCAAACGTCACACTGCACTGCAAACTAAAGCAAAGCCTCCTTTGTTTATTGGCAAGTCCGAAAATAGAATAATACAGAAAATTCCAGAATGTGGGGGGGGGGGGGGGGGGGGGGGGGGGGGAGGGGAGTGTGAAAAAAAAGTGTGTGTGCGGGGGTGCTTCCATGCCACAGCTACATGAGAAAGGTTTGGTTTGCGAGAACACACCTATCCTATCCTTGCTCCAAAAATGTCTAAATAAATTAAATATGGGAGTAAAATAGCCAACCAACCAGAAATGCATATATCGGACATCAAAGTCTGTGTCTGAACAGTACATTACAAACACCCGAAAGGAAATGGCAAAATCTTCTCTAGGTAACATGGCTACATGATGTATGCAGAGGGCTGTCTGTTAGGACAAAGAATGGCACTCATATTAACACATATCTAAACCATATCTAGCGGTATATTAAATTGTCATCACCATGAAATTCGCCCAGTTGATTACTTACACGAAGACAATGATTTATTGTATTACTAATTTTAAATATAATATAATGCCTCATTTACATATTTTATATATATTATAGGAAAATATGAAAAAAATAAAAAATATGAAAAAGCTAATACTGTGGAAGGGTTATCATATATTAATTTACTTGTATTGATCATATAAACCATTTTATATATTAGGTATAGTTTTGCCCACTCAATTCATAATTAACGTCCAATATTGGAGTTCTGGCTCATGGACTAAGAACCAAAAAGAACTGAACCGGCTCCCATTGGAAACCAACCGGTGGAAAAGGGCTCTCAGAGTTATGGGGGTCCTTGAATACACGTTTGAGAACCACTGTACAAGTGGACTGGTAATGTGCCATAGTGCCATAGTAAATCAGTGTCAAATTCTAAAGAAACCCTGGAGACTTGACATTCAGTAATTGGGCCTTATGATCAAAATAAGGCCAAGTCTTGCCACAGACAGTCAGACTAATTTGTCCATGAGATGACCCCTGTCTGTGATGCTGACTGCAACAGTAGCAGTCAGTACAACACCATCAGCTCCCCTACACCAATACTGCACACTGCCTAGTTGATCATCTCAATTTACTAATTATTACATAATACTATGCTTAATGCTACAACTTTATAATGATACTCTTTGGCATAACTAGAGAATAGGCACTTAGCACAGGCTGACTGCTGCAGTGATGTAATGTTGTTTCTGTGCTGGTCACCGATGTGTGCAATAAAACCAGAATGTATCATTGGATGGAGCAGTGCAAGGCATTAGCATTCAGTAGCTATAACAGAAACAGCTTCTTGCAAATCAGTGTCACTTCCAGCATAGAATAAAGAGAAGACATAGTGTGCCATATTCCAACTTAAGAACTCTACAGCCCACACATTTTACCTGGTGTGGACCCTGACAAGCATTTTATCTTTCAACAATACAATACTGCAAGTTGCAACAAATGGGCAATGAAACATCTAGGGTTATGTACTCTTAATGATGAACAAACGATGAACAAAACACGACTCTCCGAAATGTATTCACTTTTACTTACTGCTAACATCATGTAATGTAAGGGGTCTCCACCCCTTACATCCCTTAGAGCAGAGATCAGCGGAGATGTAATGATTATGAACACAGACTTCAACCTAGCTTAAACGGAACCATGCAACAGTGAATGGAAAACGTGCTGCTTACACAACACATACACACTCACAAGTTTTCAGAACACACACAAACACTAATGGACATTGGACAACACACTCAAATGTGTGTGTCCATCACATGGCCAAGGCAACCTCTTATCTGATACCGAGTAGAGAGACATGGTGCATAATGTACAAGATAAGCGCCAACAACTTCCTCTTGGTCCCGAGCGGGGCTAGAGAAAGGTTTGATATGCCACTTGAATTCAGGAAAGCACGAGAGCAAAGAAAACATATGAGGGACAGAGAGAGAGACGAGCGCAGACATGTGAAACTTCTAGGAACCCTTGAGAGAAGCTATGACATCACTGTGTTTCCATTAGAATAAACATCCTCCTTCCAGTAAAATTTTAAAACACATAGTAGCACTTTGGCTACAATGAAACCCTGTAAGGAAACAATGGAGGACTGTTAAGAGGGAGCGGAAGGCCTGAGGATTTGAACCTGCAGCAAGGCTCCAAGTCTGGACTGGAGGGAAGCAACGTTTGGATTAGCAGTGAGTCAACTGTGGTTAGACGGTTCTGACTTCGACGCAGTCAATGACCACCACAACAGATCCATCCATACGTTTGTGAAATCACACATTCAAAAGAAGAAGAAAAAAACATCTGAAAGCACACAATGCTTTCTTTCACCCACACACCGGCCAACAGAGTTGGTTTAGCTCAATGGTTAGTATGAATGGGTGAAATGGAACTTACATCTCTAGCTTCCCTACGTAGACCCGCCGTGTTCCTCAGCCAGCAACGGCTCAGCTCACTAAGCTCCAGGATAGGCTGCACCTTGAGCCGAACTGTGTCTCCCGACTGGCGGATCATCTCCACTATCTCATCCCGGCTCTTGTTCTCCACGTTGCGCCCGTTTATCTCCACTAGACGGTCACCCGGTACAAGCCCCAACGCCAGGTCCTTGGTACCAGCACCAGGCTCTGCAAAGTGCACCACACGCCTGTAAACTCCTCCGTCTACGCCGCGGTCCAGCATGGTGGTACGCCGTAAAGAGAATCCGAAATCGCCAGTATTGCGTCGCTGTAGTTCCAGCTCGCGTGTTTCTGGTGCAGTTGGAGGGACAACGGCGGGCAGCTGCAGGTCTGCGAGGAATGTCTTGTCCACCACTTGAGGGATGCAAACCTTCTTGGCCGGGGGCGCTCCAGACTGCTGCTTGAGGCTGTGCTTCCGCTCCGGGTCAAAGACTTTGGTCTCCACCTGTGGGGAGGGAGCGGCCGAGTTCTGGCCCGAGGGCGTGGAGCCTTCCGACGGGCTTTCCTCTTTGCTCCTCTGGGAAAAGGAGAAGCGCTTCATCATATGACCGACCTGTGCAGAATTATGCTTGGCCAGCGAGCCAAAGTGAGCCACGCGATCACGCACGGAGCTCCGGCGGCCATCATGCTCCCCGCCACCCTCGCCCTTCAGGTCGTCAGTGGAGCTGGCAGCGCTCAGCTGGTCATCCAGCACCATGCTGCTACGGTTGCTCAGGCCGTCGGACTCGATGTCAGTGAGGCTGATTTCATGGCCCGTGGCCACTTTGATGGGGATGGGATTGGAGATTTCCAGCTTGTTCTTCGACTCCCTCTTGGCCTCCCTCTTCAGATTGAAGAAGCCACGGCGCATACTCATCTCCTCCAGACTGCGCATCTCCGCCGCAGACATCCTCTCTTTCTTGTCTTTCTTATCCTTCTTACTCCCATCCTTCTCCTTATCTTTTTTCATCAGGTTGAACATGTTGCAGCACTTGATGCAGTGTGGTCCACCGATGTGGCTCCTGTTCCCTCAGACGAATAAAATATTTCCATGCAAAGTTAAGGGTCCAGTTTGTTGATCCAGTCCTTTAGGGAATGTCTTGATGGGGACTTGATGATGCCACCAGCTCAAATCCCCTGTGGAAAGAGAGAGAGAGAAAGCAGCTGACATTAATCTACAGATCTGAAATAAATTGTACTATATGTTTCATAATGTTATATAAGACAACAGAATCAGATTAAGATAGACTTTATAGCTTTCGGTAATAGTAATTGTACATTGTAAATAAGAGTACCAAAGCCTCATAAAATGGACTCACAAACACCTCATGTTTACGGTTTAGTCTTTGCTTCCTAAATCTCTCCATCTTGAGCATATTACAACACATATTAAATAACTAACCAACTACATATTTTCTGCTGCATTTTGTACACAGTCAACCCCTGTAGTAGATTAAGGACCAAACATCACTCAGGGCCTCAAAACACTTTTACAGTCTACCAAGAACTGCTAAGTGAACATGGCAAAAATTATTCCACATCACAGCCACAAAGGCCCATTAAAGGAGCTCGGCGAATAGAAAACACATTCCTGGCTCACATTTGAGATGCACGTTTCCAAACCCTCAAAAATCAAGGGGAGATGGCTCCTGCCACAGGCCAAGAGAGGCAGGCAAGCAAATACACATCCCTGAATCTGGTTTGCATTAGCCGCTTTTATGCCACAGAGACAGACAAGAGATTCTCAGACCCCTCTCTCCACAGGGTAGAGCACAACGGAATCCCAAACAACCAGCTTCATGGTCACAAAAACATTACAGCCAAACAGCCAACCTAGTGCCTTTCATATGAGGGCACACTTTGTACCCAAATCACTGAGATGGAGATCAATGCAGTAATTAAATTCTGCATTCTCACGGGCAGATGCAAAAGATACAAAGATGCGAAGCTACACAGTGCATTTGTAGCCGTTGTAGGTTTTGCAGCAGCTACATTTCAAACGTCGAATGTATCTTCATGTCGATGGCTTCCATTGACAATGAATGGCATCTGCCCGTGTGAACGCAGCATAAGTCTGACCTATGGGTCTCGCTACGCTAAATTGACAAACAGTATTTTAGTTGTTTGGTTATTTAGCTTTTAGTTTTTCTTTTCATATACATAGCCTAGTAAGCCTACTTATCTTCTTTTTTTGAGCGGTGCCTAATGGCTCCATTACGCAGCTATGTGTGTGTGTGTGTGTGTGTGTGTGTGTGTATGTCTACAGCTGCAACACCTCACCAATACCGCTGGATGGCACTGTTGAGCAGCGTCGTGCACACACACACACACACACACCAGGGAGGTCCCTAGTACGTACAGTATAGTGGCACAGCTCAGTTCACACAGGTGTGATTTTTTGTCCAATTATATTAGAACCCAACCTAGGATGGTCTATGTCATACATGGGCAACTGGTGGCCCGGGGGCCACATGCAGCCCCCACCGTCACTTAATGCGGCCTGCAGATTAATATACAAACATTAATATATTATTGAATTCAGCTAATTGCTAGTATTAAAATGTCCAATGTATTGTATTTAGTTCATAAAGTTAACAACTATATAACTAAATGCATTTGAAATTAAATATAAATGTTACTTTTCAGGATTCCAATAAAAAAATAGCAAACAAAAATATTCAGGATTTCAATTCAAATGTCCCTCTGGACAGAGTGTGTAAATATAGTGGCCCTCTCCATTGTCAAATTTGCTACGTACGTCTACGTATGTTACATCTGTCAAGCTGTAAAACTATAATAAAATACACGTATAATGCTGTGGAAGTGGGTGGGATGGGGGGGTTGTAAGATGGGAGTGTAGCCTATTCATGTATCTACTATGCCGATGCGACTGATCTGGTCTGGTGGTGCCTCATATGGGAGATTGTTGTTCACTTTTTGTGTTGCTGCGAAATATGTAATAATAAAAAAATAAAACTGGCATTTTGAACCTTATGTTCATGGCACCACCACAATGACATGGTATTTGACGGAAGCCTGTCTTATAGGGCCATCAGCAACATTTTAGTTTGGTTGCCCAGTATACAAATACACTGAAGAAATAGCAGAGACAGCAAGTAGCTGGTTGTTTATGACGTTTCCGTGTTGTATGCATTGCTAAATGCTCACAATAGTTTTCACAAATGTCCTTCATTTTATTTAATAGTTTTTTCCTTCTTTCTTCTATATAGACGATCAATTTATATTTTCAAAAAATGTTATATGTCATTTTGGTATTAGGCCACAAATGTGTGCACCCCATAAAACTAGAATATAAGATCTACTGTATTTTGGATTCATCCACTACTGGAAGTGTTTACAGTAAAGTTGTTTGTCCTTTGACAGTCATTTGTGTTTGTATGATCTGCCACTCTTTAATGTATGCCATTTATTTTCAGGCATACCAATAAATAATAATGATTATGAAGTAGCTTAAAGCTTGTTGAACTATTGAAATTGGTTTAAATAAAAAGTTATTTGTTAAAAGGTTTAAGCTCTTTGAGTTCCAGTTAATTTGTTTATCCTATACGAGTTCACTCTTCTGATTAGACAACAAAAAAAAGTATCACGAACTGGATGTAGATAGGCAGGAACATCCCTGTTACTAAACAAACACTATTATTAATATCACCATAGAACAATTTAACACTTACAAAAAAGTATCAAACTGCAACTATAATAGCCAATGTAGAGAGTGATTGAGCAAAGTATAGAACCAACTCAATAGACCATTGCTGTGTGGTTGTTAATTGATACTAAACAGGTGCCATTGATTGATTGAAATATGTATTAAGAGTTTGCAGAATTACAGTACATTTCAAGCTAGCTCTGGTCCATAGCCTTCTACTGCTTCTACGATTAGAAGGCTATGGACCAGAGCTAATTTCAAGCACAACTCAATACAAAAACTGTTAACTGTGAGTGGACGACCCAATACAGCATTGCACTTGTTTACAAGAGGGTCCTTGTTCAATTCCAAGTTTCCAACACCAACAAACACTCAAAACAAAGCTGCGTGCACACCATTAATGTTAGAAATAATTCAAATAAAATAGATGGTGGTGAATGGTGATTATGCTTAGTTCATTTCTCATGTACAATTATGACAAATTAATCTATTACATGTACACCAAAACATAATATTTTCATATCAGCGAACAGTACGTGTCACTTAATTAAGATCTGTGACTGTGACATGAAAACACCGGGAGAGAGAAGAGCCCTGACTTCGGGAGGGTCCCGACTCCAGAATAGAATCCAGGGGGGAAGACACAAAGCATGACAGCTCTGTCTGAATGTAACGTTAGCCCAGTTGGATGTATAGTAGCTTTTTAGCCTAGCCACCACCTTGCTAACGTTACTGATGTAAACAGTGTGCAACTGCATGGACCCCCTCAAAAAAACACCCCCACGTTTCTGCGCCAAATGCAAAAGCAGCCCATAGCGTTGGCCAACAACATTTCATTGATAAATTTGCCGAAGCCTCCAGTCTAAAGCAATCCAGCTAACTAGCTAGCCCTGGCTCAAGGAAAGGCATTCGTTCTTCTTTGCCCTACTCATTTGGACGTACAATCCAGGAGCAGCACTTTGGATCTACTGGAAAACCATCTACCAAAAAAATAATAATCATACTGCTTCGTCCCTCCTGCAAGCATAGCTGTAGTCAAACACAATGTTTCCCCCGCCAGGCAACATGTTTATTAAATGTAGGGAGTACTTGCCTTTTTCCAGTATTGATGGGCACCTCTGGTGGTGGGTGTTTGATGATGGGCGCAGCTCTCTCACAACAGAGCAGCGTCTAATGAAAGCAGCTGCACTGTGTGTGATTAGCTGACGTTAGCTTAGCTGGCTGGCTGATCCCATTCCCAGCGCTGTACTGTCTACGACACATCATTGAACAACAGTTACACGACGACTCCTGCTGGCCAATTCGAGTAAGTGCAGGCTGACAGCTAAAATTAATGTTTTCAGTCTAGGCCTAGTTAAAATGCACCACTGACTGGAAGCCTTCATGCATGCAGTTACAAGAAATGTACAATTAAATACTAGAGTTTTCACTTTCGTCAATAGTAGCCTAAAGAAAGGTTGAAAATGTAGAATATGAAATAATGTTATGAGATGAGATAAAATGTAAGATATTAAGAAAGAAGTGGTGACATAATTTGGCTTGTGCAATGAATAATGCAATGGATGGGTAATGGATACGTCAAGTGCAATGGGTAATCACCAAAATGTGGGTGGGGTGTATATAGTACTTTAAATGTAGACAGTTATATTGTATTTGTAGTTCCCTACGAGGAGCTAATGCATGTTAAATGCACAACCTTTATGACTTATAGACTATAGACTTCTAATTGCCCTTTCTTTTTTCAAACTTTAAGCCAAATTTCGCATTATAGCCTACTACTACTCATCATGATCACCATTCCAAGATGGATTGGATGGTCTGGTGGTGGGTTTTAATGTATACTTTACTTTTAGATTCAATATAGTTTCTACACATAACACTGTGGTTCCCAAACTTTTTCATGTCAGGGACCCCCAAATTGACACTCATTAGCCCACGGACCCCCATTAGAAAATATACACCAGGGACCCCCATAAGAGAAGATTTTTACGTCTCTAGCAGTGACTCTTAACCATTTTAATTTCAATGACCCCCAGTTTGACATGCATATTAATCTACCTACCCCCATTTAATGGCATTTCTATCTCTGGGACCCCAATTTATATTGTAAAATCAATGTTAATTTAACTCTGAGAGTGTACAAATGGACAAATAGACAACCAAATGGACCCTAACGGGTCCATTTGGTTGTCCATTTAGTGTACAAATGGAACCAAATGGACCCGTTAGGGTCCATTTGGTTCCATTTGTACACTCTCTGAGTTACTGACCCGGGTCCATTTGGTTCCAAACTATCATTTAGTTGGGGTCCCCCCTGGAACTCCCCAGACGCCACTTTGGGAACGACTACTTTATTGTAATCATATTCTAATTTCATTATTGGCTGCTCATTGATCATCTTCGATCATTCTCTCCAATAGGTAACCCGACTCTGCTCAATGAGCTGTAACGGTTGCTAGGTAGTGTGGGCTCACACCCCCTTGGCTCGGGTCACACTGCAGGCAGAGGCGTCTTCTTCGCCTAATGGGATATATTTCAGTGCTGTGTCATATACCTATGAGGCAACAGCCACGCTTTAAGAATTCAGGAGAATCTTCATATAAACAAAACGGTAAGGCATTAATGTTTTTACGTTCATGATCATCATTTGCTTATTCAACAATAAACATGTGGATCAAATGTATGTTTACTTTGAAATTAGGAGTAAACTAGAGCCATAAGGCTAGCAGAAAATGTTGACATGGTCATGACACATGCATGGGCTGACATGGGTGGTATTCAGGAGCAGATATTCAGTATTGTTATTTGTTAGTAACATTTTCTAAAACACAATTTAGTAATTCTAGCACATTATCATTATATATATTTTTCAGTGACTTTCACAAGTTGTCATCATGGCACACCAGGGTTCTGATGGTGTGTACTCTATTGGGATGCAACCTGATCACAGTGCAACGAACCCAACACAAATGGGCCCAGGAGCACCAGTTACCCCAGGCTACGTGCCCTCTGGAGAGCCACTCCCTCCAGACTTCTTGCCTGCTGTGACCCCTGGAGCACCAAATCCTCCGGCTTACATATCTGCCCAGCCTCCGCCGATGATGCCGGCCCCCGACCGACCCCTGGGCTGCCCTCCAGGACTGGAGTACCTCACCCAGACTGACCAGCTGCTGGTTCACCAGAAAGTGAGTATGGCCGAGGTGATCATGGGCTGGGAGATGAACAACGTCTACACGGTGAAGAACAACGTTGGCGAGCAGGTGTTCATGGCCACGGAGGAGAATGACCTCTGCAGCATGCAATGTGGCCCGGGGCGCGCCTTCACCATTCACGTCCAGGACAACCTGGGCCACGAAGTCTTGACCCTGACGCGCCCTCTACGGTGCAGTACGTGTTGTTTCCCCTGCTGCCTGCAAGTGCTTGAAGTCCAGATTCCTCCTGCCGTCCCCATAGGCTACGTGGTGCAGAACTGGCACCCTCTCGTGCCCAAGTTCACCCTCCTGAACGAGAGGAGGGAGCCCCAGCTCAAGATAAAGGGGCCGTTTTGTGACTGCAGATGCATGTCTGACATAGTCTTTGAATTGTTGTCCCTGGACGAGTCAGTTGTGGTAGGACAGATCAGTAAGCAGTGGGGGGGCATCATGCAGGAGGCTTACACGGACGCAGACAACTTTGGAATTAAATTCCCCGTGGACTTGGATGTGAAGATGAAGGCTCTGATGCTGGGAGCCTGCTTCCTGATTGACTTCATGTTCTTCGAGATGAATCCAAACGCTCATTCAAGGCATTCATGACTCAGGGTTTAGAGTAGACTTTCAAAGATCATTGGGTCTTTTATTGTTGTTGTTGTTGTTGTTGTTGTTGTTATGTACAATGCATACGTATTACGTATCTGTAATTTTTTAATACATTGCACGAGTGGTTCTTGAAGTTTTTCATGTCAAGGACCCCCAACTTCAACTTGATACTGTATGTATTTGGCGACAGACCCCCATCTACAAATGTTTGGTGTCAGTCAGGGACTTCCAGAAACAAAGATTTGAGTTAGCTTTAAAAATTATCTATACAAGGGTATGAGGGTGTAGCACCTTATTATTATTTTTTATTTAACCTTTATTTAACCAGTAAAGGTACAGCATGTAAATGTCTCATTAAACATTATGAGAGCAGACAATTGTGTTTGTATATAATTTCAAAGGATACAAAATATATACAGGCTTGTTCCATGAGCAGTATAACACATGCTCCTTGCCTGCCATATTATGTTAAAAAAAACCACTTATAGTATTGCATGCAGATAAATAATTAACAGCTGCCATTCTTACAATACATGCACTGTGTGTGTGTGTGTGTGTGTGTGTGTGTGTGTGTGTGTGTGTGTGTGTGTGTGTGTGTGTGTGTGTGTGTGTGTGTGTGTGGGGGTGTGTGTGTGTGTGTGTGTGTGTGTGTGTGTGTGTGTGTGTGTGTGTGTGTGTGTGTGTGTGTGTGTGTGTGTGTGTGTGTGTGTGTGTGTGTGTGTGTGTGTGTGTGTGTGTGTACGTGATCTTTTTGTGTTAAGTAGGCCTATAGCTTTATATTCTGGTAGTAATTATTGCGATAGTGTTTGTTCAGTGACAAGGGTTACTTAACATACTATTTTATAAGTGAAAACTGGCCGAGATGACATTATAAAATTGAAACCGATAAAAGCATTTATCAGTTTATCCCTTAAATACATTGGTGGCAACATTTGAACTAATTCTCCATCAGATCTCATAATCTCTAATAATAATAAAAACAATAATAGTGTGTCATAATAACATAAGAAATATCATACTTCTAGAACACTAACAGTAGAGAACTGCATGCTGTAATCTGTCAATTTACAGTATGAGATATTGATTGTTTCATCAGAGAACGTAGTTACACAATACACAAACAGATTGATACTTTATTGCATGAATTTTTTTCATATACTGATTATTTTCGTCTGTGAGCACTCCAACAAACATATTTGGGGTGTAGTAGCCCCCTCTCCTGGTAACAGTCTATTTACTGTAAACGAGAATGTACTGTATATGAGTATATCAGCACTAGTTGTGGTGTGGACTCTGCCATTCACTTTATTATATATATTTTTAGAGGTATATTTATAGTTATGATATAGTTATAGTTATTTATCTTGGTGAGGTTGTATGCCTTTCGGATACAATATGCATAACAAGGAATGGGAAACTCAAAAGCAAACTTGCTCGATCATGGCTAAACTAACAAACTATTCCAGTTATACCAGTCTACCAGGTATATTTATAGTTATGATATAGTTATAGTTATTTATCTTGGTGAGGTTGTATGCCTTTCGGATACAATATGCATAACAAGGAATGGGAAACTGATGTATATTTTGTGTCAAATGACCCATGTCTTGTAACGGCGATGGAGTGAGAGGGAAGAAACGGAGTCAGGCAACAGGTTGCAGTCTTACGAGTCCGATCAGGTTTATTGACAGGATTCACTCAGTACACAAGGCAGCAGCATACTCTAAGGGCAGCAGGCAGGCACGGGCTGAAGGTGCCCGTGCCCTCAGTCAGGAGTCACTTCGTAGCCAATCTATGCGAACACAATAACACACATAGAACACTCAGAACATTGCATTATATTGACTTCAAGACCCTCCTCCGGAAACAGGCTACTGGCCACCTCTGCTTTTATGGGAACCAACCAAAATGTTATACTCACAGGATGTTCCTGTGAGTAGGAGGGGCACATTGCATGTAGCTCATGTGGCACAGTGGCACACTTAACTATACGATTTATATCAATAGGACTAACTAAATATCTATACTATATATGAAGTATTGCAGAACCTGTCCTAACTGTGTCAGCCTGTGTACCTTATCTGATCTATATTCATCAAAACTCAAAAGCAAACTTGCTCATGGCTAAACTAACAAACTATTCCAGTTACAGTAACAGTGTTTTATTGCATTGTATTTGTTCAGTGGCTTTCACAGGTGCATACTGTCATGGCACACAAGATAGAAGTGGCCTGGTGCCTCAGATGCCAGTGAACTCTTCTCTTTTGGGATGCAACCTGGTCACAATACAATTAGCCTCGGAAACCCAGACGTTTTTATTTACAATACAATGGAACCAACACAAATGGTTTTATTCATATCAAAAGGAATTGAAATTGTACCCAAAAGCCAGTACACCCACATTTTCAAACCAATGGCGGACAAAGTACTCACATTTCCACTTTTTTATTGGCACACACCAATAAACAAACAGATTTTGGGGGAGCGACACCATCATACAACACAACAATATCATCTCTAAGAAGGCAACATGATAATATGAATTAAAATTACACAGTGGGTTTTGTGTAGTGTTGGTCGTCGGATCTATAAAACAACATCAGAGCTATTGACAGACCCTGGATAATGTTGTAAATCAGAGGCCTATATCACAACAGATGTCAAACTGATGTCACCATCAATCTCCAACTTGTTAATTTCATAGACAAATGCATGGCGGTAGTTGTAGTTGTGTTGTATCTCATGCCCATTGACCAGAATCCTGAAAGACTGAGCCTCACAGCAAATGGTCAGCTGAAAAACAAAGGCAGATGAATGCAAGACTTTATTGTACAAGCTATGGTTCAAGAGTTATAGGTCAAAACATGAAGAAGCCTGTTATAGTGCCACCATGAGGGAGAACAGAATGTGGGGACATTCTTCCTTGGCCTGCTGGGACTATGTCTATGCCTGCATGTGTCATGCAAACAAATCGGTCAAGTAGTGCCCCTGAGATGAGCTGCTCACAGTCACACAAATACACGGAAATTCTTGGAGAGACACGCGGATTGGCGATGATCTATTGTACAGATAGTGATTAAATCATGTAGTTGTGACTGTACCGTAAAGGGCTGTCCCCTGAAGAAGGGCAGTCCTCCAGTGCACTCTTCTTTGCCCCACTTGTCTTGCAGAAAGCTGTTACGCACCACTTTGTTGTCGCTGAAACGTGGGTTGTAATGCAGTGAAATGCCTGAGTTGAAGCGTAGGTTTACAACGAAGCTGCAAGAAAACATAGGGGAACAAGTTTATAGACAGTTCTTTGATGTTTAAAAGTATAGTTAATTATTGTCACATAGCAGTGTTTTCCCTGTTAAAATAAAAATGTAATCGAATCGTCAGGTGCTTTCTCACCTGACTATGATTAAGGAGTGTGTTTAATCATGTGGCCCTGTGAATATGGCTCCCCTAGCCTGGCTTTTGCCAGATACATAACGTGGATTCACTGACGCCTCCACCCCGGTATCATACCGAGGAGGAAGTGTCAGTGTTATGAGTCTGGCAAAAGCCAGGCTATGGCCAGACTAGTGGGAACTGGGAATAGTTTACAGGGTATAAGTGACCTTTTTATTGAACCCCGGGCCCTGCCTCCAAAATGTCTGTGCATGGCAACATACCTTAAAGCATTTTCTTTAACGACTCCCTTAATAATGATGACCCTTCCTGGGTTAAGTCCATTGATGACTCTCACATAGGGCACCGCAATCATCTGATTATGACTCCTATGACTGGAAGGTCCCTGTAGGAATCAGGATATATACAGCAGGTACTTAGAGCAAAAGGAAATGTGAAGGACAAACACCATCCTACTAATGCTAAATAGAAAGCACTGTTTTCACAACTCAGGGTTCAGAAAAAAGTACAAAAGAACAAACAACAAATTAAAATAACTGTAAAAATACTGCCGCAGCAAAAATGTTAGTTGTAAGTGGAATAGACAAGTGTCTTGCTCAAGGACACCTCCACACTAACACAGATGGAGCTGGGGATGGAACTGGGAATCTTCCATTTCCCAAGCGGGCGCTCTATCTTTTAAAGCCTGCCCTAAACCACTGCTAAAGATATAAAGATATCTTGCACATTTTGACACTGCTGTGAAAATACATTGTACCTGTTTTAAGAGGTTTAACACAACTGAAATTTTACCTGTACTTTCACTTCATTTCTATATTATAGCCTAATTTCGTAGTTTTCCTTCGTTTTCATTACATCCAGTATTATTACATTTGTTCTTTGTTGTTGTTAAATTGTGTTAGCAATGTTTCTGCAATCTGCATTCTGCTGCTTGTACCTGCATGAGTAAGTGACACATAAATCGAATCCCTCTTGATTTTTCATGCAATAAAGTTATATAAGAGCTAACATGGAACAGATGCATGCACTCTGCTCTGAAGCTGTTAAGATATTGGTGCAGAGGAGAACAAAGCTTTCATAGTTCAATGGTAGAGACAACACAAATGAGAAATATGGAATAAAGAAAAGAATAAATATACTGACAACAAAAAATAAAATAAAGACATTTGACAGTGAAATATAATTGTCAGTGTAAAGTATGGTATATGACCAGCCTAAAAAAACAGCTAAATCAATAGGCTGACAGCAGACCATGCAGATTAAATATACACATACTGTACATACATACCCGACGAAAGGCGGCCATGATTTTCAATAAGATGTGGGTGCACTTGTCCCTCCAAAAAGTATTCCGTTCACTGTGACACAGTTGACGTGATCAACTGGTTCTACATTGTAGTCTGACTTATTAACTCAGTCAGTAGTGTAGGTTTCGTTTCCTCACAGTAGGAGGCGTTTACCCAAGGTTCGTATCTATTTGAGAGACATCATAAAAGTCAAATACTACAGGCTGCTTTAAGTCAATAAGGCAGAGAAGTCAGAAGTGCCAGCCCAGTGCACTGACCAATGACCATAATGATCCAGACAGTTCATAGTCCATAACAATGCCTCTTCATGCTTTCTTACATTCAACTGTTTTTAACACTTGGATGTCAACCTTCTACCACAAGGGACGTAACTTAAATGTGTTCACGTATTATTGAAGCCTCTTCATGCTTGTTCTGTTGACAAATTTGACCAAATTGACATTGTCAATTGTCAACATTAAAACATAACATTAGAACTTAAACTTAAGTTCTTCACTCTTGCTTTTAGTTGAGTTTTTAATATCTGTGTTTCTACTCTAACTTCTGAGATTTTCTGCGTGTTTTTATGCTTAATTTTTTTTTGTATGTTCTTTGCCATTGTTTTACTGTTTTAACTGCTTTCGTTTTATTGCTATTTGTTCTGCCCTGTAAAGCACTTTGAGCTGCATTTATGTATGAAAGGTGGTATACAAATTGTTTATTATTAAAGACATTTCTGTATTTCCATAGTCTACTTTTTATTCTTATTTCAATTAACTAGAATATTTTTTCACCTAGTGTTTATTATACAGCAGCAATTACGATGTAGAAAGTGGGTTGTGAGAAAGATAGGGGTAACTGAAATGAATCAGGTATGTGTTATGATCACCCTACACACAATACGATTCCTCCCCCCTCCTATCATTTAGAATGTTACATCCTATATTACCGTAAGTCATTTTACAGCATGTGCATCTAAGTAACCATGTTGGTGAAGCATCAAATATTCACAAGCAAAGACTGTTACATAGCAAAATTTAATACTATTTGAAAGCTAATAGAATTAATCTACTGGACGTTGTTCGACCTAAAAGGAAATCATCAAAGGCAACGTTCCACAGCAGTGCCTCAGTGGCATTTATTCTTTTTAAGTTAAAAGGCACTACAAAATATATTATATGACTAATATGCCATATAAAAGTAATGAATTTTGGTATAAAAAGTAAAAGTAAAAGACAAAAAAAAAGAATAGGATTTTACAAATTATACAACCCTTTACATTAAAAAAAAATAATCATTCCAAGACTAGGGAACAAATTTCACAGGGCTGCTATACACGTAAAATATGTGTCATAAGAAGTTTCACATTGATTTATCCAAACTGAACAATGGCTTTGAAATGTCCCAGACTCCCAGCAACATATTTCTGTCTCAAACCTATACCGAAACAGAAGTCAAAGTGACGTCTCCACCAATGTCCAACATGTTGATCTGCCGCAGGACGGTGTGGCGATGTTTGTAGGTGTGTGCCTGATTCCCATTGACCACGATCCTGTACGAGTGAGCCTCACAGCATACGGTCAGCTAAAAGAGAGAGTCCAAAGTAAATCTCTGTAATTCATGTGCAAACATGTAAAGTAAAGTAAAGAAGGAGATTTATCATTGACTTCCAATGCATTTTAATGTGCAGAGCGATTATAAAAGTCAAGCTAGAAATAGTCACTGTGGAAGATATTGATGACTAAATTCCCACATCTATGGCCTTTTAACAGCTGTCCGTCCGTCCGTCCGTGTGTCAGTCCGTGTGTCCGTGAGCAGCTAATCTCGGCCACCGTTAACCCGGTCGATGCCAAATTTTGCACACACACTCCCTGGATGCCAACGATGAACCTCTGCCCCAAACTTTCCAGAACGGCCTGTTATAGCGCCACCAGGAGGCCGCTTTGTGCAAAACAAGTTTTTGCACAGTACACCTACAGATTTTGTCCAAACATCGCGCAAATTGGTACACAGTCTCTCTAGAGCCATTCAACGAAACCGGTCTTTCAGATTTCTCAGACTCCATCCTGATTGGCTAAGATTGGCTTCGAAAGTTCACAGGAGTGCTCAGTTTCAAACAAAATGCTGCAAATCATGAACACATCGCGTGATTTCCGTGAAATTGTGCACGCACATTCCCACTAGGCCGAGGACGAAATGCCACATGAACAATTTCAACTCAGCCTCAAGGTGGCGCTATAACTGGCCGAAAAGTGTTTTTACCTCTAACTGCACGGATCTGTGGATAATTTACTTTTTTTTTTTTTTTTTTAGATATTTTTTTGCGGCTTACGCCTTTTATTGATTTTTGAAGGGACAGACAGTAGGCTGACAGGAAACGGGAGAGAGATGGGGGGATGACATGCAGTAAAGGCCGTGTCGGGTCCGGGAGTCGAACCCGCGGCACACTGCGACTGGATTACCAGTCCGGTGCCCAGACCGTTACGCTACGGCCTGGGCCGATAATTTACTTTTGTTGCCCTTTTATCCAACCACCAGATGAAGGCAAGCTGCAATGTCCTACATTCCTATCCTGGTGGAGACCTGTGCCCAGAAGGGCACTTTTTCTAGTTATCTTCTGTTATCATATGATTTATCAAGTATTATCATCCAGTGGTGTAAAGTAAAGTAAGTACATTTACTCAAGTACGGTACTTTTACTTTACTGGAGTGCAATTTCCAATACTTTTACTTCTACTCCACTACATCTCAGATGCAAATATTGTACTTTTACTCAACTACATATATTTGAAAACATTAAAATCATCAAAGTTAGTTACTTTGTAGATTTTGATTAATACGTTTGTACTTTTACTCAAGTAAATGATAAATTCTAGACTTTCACTTGTAACAGAGTATTTACTGTATGCATTGCAGTACTGCTACTTTACCTCAAGGAAAACATTTGAGTACTATTTCCACCACTGTATCTGTGATATAAGCTCTGACCGTACCGTAAATGGGTTCCCTTGTTTGAAGGGCATTCCTCCAGAGCGCTCCTCACTCCCCCACTCGTTGCCATACTTGCTGTTACGCACCACAGTGTTCTCGTTGAAACGTGGGTTGTAATGCAGAGCGACGCCAGACTTAAAGCGAAGGTTCACATTGAACCTGCAGGAGAAAGCATGTGGGGAAAGTGTTGGTATATACAGCATCAATTTAGTGCATATTGTATATTGTATATTGTGCATAGTGTATATTTGTTATTATATGTGACATTTTCTACTGATTAATACATTACTCTCTTCTCAATTAACCACGTGAAACCTATGGCAATCCCTATTTTGGCGAGGTCATAGTAGGTGAATATTCAGCGAAAACAGACAAACATTTATCAAAAATAGCTGATAGCTACAAAAGCTCACAGTGCGTTGCATTGTAATGTCCTGTAATGTGAGCTTAGAGTGGGGAAAAGGAGGGGACCACAATACACGGGTAAGGGTTTAAGTGGTTTCATTATACTGAGTAATATAGAGCACCGAAGTCCTGACGTAACTCGCTCATCCCGACGATTCCCCTGGTTCACGGAAGTAGTTTCTCTATGGAGAATAACATGGGGTGATCTTAATATCGTCTACTATAAGCGTTGTGGTCCAAAAATAAACAAGCTGTCTCGGCGTTATTGTCAGGGAGGTGTCTCTGTATCGTTTGCAACAGTCAGTCACTCATATATGATACAGTCTGCTTCTAGCGAAAATCTAACTAATTCAGCAGCAGTAACATTAGCGTTTTCTCTCAGTCAGTTGATTCTTCATATCCATGTGAGTGAAGCGGCCGGGGTGACATGTTTATTTTTCAAACACAGTTCTTATATGAATCAATCTAAAACTCCTCCTATGGTGATTTCAATGCAACTAAACAAATACATGAACCTGGGGACTGACGCCCTCTACTGAAAGTGACGTCAGACTTCGGTGCTCTATTACTCTACTCTACTCTACTCTATACTCTACTCTAAAGACTACCAACATTGTATTGTTGAAAATCAGCCTGCCTAAATCGTTAAATCATTATTCCTCTACAGACAATTTCTGTTGTTTTGTGTTTCTCAACGGATATGTGTACACAGAACTCCAAAATATCTTATTTTAGGTAAGGTTCTCCTGATTGTTTAAACTGGTACTCATGTAGAAGCATTCTTAACCACTTAAACCCACATTCTTTTAGAAGGTGTGCACTGGATCATGGATTCAAGGTCAAGTTGAACATTCAATTAATTGATAATTAAGACAGACCCTGTGGCACTGGGATTAACCGCTCCCTGGATAGTGATGGTCCGACCAGGATAAAGACCACCATTGATGGCACTCGTGTAGGGAACCGCCTAGAAATGCAACAGTAAATGAGTAAATGACCAACAATGATCCATAACATAACTTTATTATTTTCAATTAGACCACTCGAGCCCCATTTGTTGCTAACATTATTTGGTTTCATGTCAAACTCTTGATTTGGGTTTTATGCCTGGATATGCCAAGAATGCTCACATGAAAATAAAAATAAAGTATAAAAAAAAGACATTTCTGCCAAGAATATTTAACCAAAATAGCCCAGACTGCCAGCATTGCCGTCCATGTGTTTTTTTACTCACCTTTAAGTATAGTCACAGAATATTCATATTCACTATGATCGCACACTAACCTGACGCTGCCAGATCCAAAAAGCTTGCTACACAAAATTGTTTCACAGCTTATTGGGATCTGGGATCGCGGAAGCAAATTCAATGACGTGGCTGTTCCTTTTTTTCAAGATACTTGGTAGATGATTGGATGGGAACGTCTGTCTATCACCGTGTGGGCGTGCAAACACAACCAATCATATTGACGTGTCTATATAGCTTCACATCCGGTTTCGCACATATCCCGCCCTTAGCTCACGCTGATTGGTTAGACCACGGAGCTGTTCGGTGTTAGCTGAACTCCCTGAGAGATTCCAGATGGATGCTGTGAACATGGTTACCCAATACCGCCCCCATCTGGCAAAGTCAGGTTAATCGCACACTGGATCGTTGGCAATGAGAGAGGTGTTCATTGTGCGTTCGTGAAAAAACAGTTTGAAAAACCATCCATGTGTTCAGCAGTAAGAGCCTATTGGAGATTTAATGGTGGTCGTGCCAAAAGTGGAACGATACAGGAAAGATAAATGAGGCAAAGAAAAGTCTCTAGTGTGGGGACGGGTCGGAGGAGATTTTTGCGACCACATGGTGTCTTTGTGTCTCACTGCCCAGGGGGGTGGACGGTGGATCATAGAGCGCCAAGAGCGCCTTCTAGTGTAAAAAACTGAAAACTCATAAACTCGTCCTTGGCAGTCTGAGCCTTTGGGCAAAACTCGTCCAAACTGGTTCTTGGCAGTCAATGAGTGTCATGATTTCAAAATATTGATGCCCCGCTCAAACAGGAGATAATAGACAGCAGCTCACTCATACTTGTATTTTTCTCCCTTTACATAACTTTATTTTCTCTTATAGTCAAGACCTGTTGCTAAACAGTATAGGTTCAGGTTGGGGGGGTCAAAAAGTACTTGAATACGGTTAATACTCACAAGCATTGCCGGTAGATATCCTGCTTGAGGTGGGATATGGGAGGTGGGAAATGGATAAGGATAGGCAGGAAAACCAGGTTGTGGAGGGACCTGAAAATCAGAAGAAAGAAAACATGCAATAGGTTCATCTTGAATGTGTTCCATCATCAAACCTGTGATCATTCCTTTCTCAGAGCCATGAGCGCCATATTGCAGGAGATTGTAGCTCATTAATGGGATATTAATGGCACCCTAACTTAGGGTGCAATAGGAGTGGCTCAGAGCCTCTGATTGATGACCTATCTCCACCACCCAAGGGGGAAATCTCCCCTATAGGCTAGTCAGTGGATCCGATGTTGGCTTTAAGTTTACACGCGGGCGACCGGGGTTCGAATCCCAGGCGTTCCATCAACATTCCACCAAAATATCTGTCCTTTGAGGGTCAAATACACATACAGTAGGAGCTACATACAGCCATTAAAGCCTGACATTTCGCCATTAAAGCGAAATGTCATAACCATGGGGGGTCAAAAAGTACTTGAATATGGCTAATACTCTACCATTGCTGGTAGATATCCTGCTTGAGGGTGAGGATAGGCAGGAAAACCAGGAAAGGGTTGTGGAGGGACCTGAAAATCAGAAAAAAACAACTCTCACAATGGGTTCTTCTTGACTGTGTTCATCATCAAGCTTGCGGTGATTCCTTTCTCAGAGCCATGGGTGTCATAACCTATTGGAGGAGACATACTGTAGCTCATTAATGGGAGATTAATGGCACACTAATTTAGGGTGCAATAGGCCACTGTGGGAAATCTCCCCTTTAGGCTAGTCAGTAGTCAGTGGATTAGATGTTGGCTTTACACGCGGGCGACCGGGGTTCGAATCTCAGGCGTTACACCTGACTTTCCACCAAAATGTCTGTCCTTTGAGGGTCAAATACACATTATACATACAGCCATAAAAGCCTGACATTTCACCATTAAAGTCTGACCATTAAAGCCTGACCTAACCCAAGGTTAGCATGCGATATAGGCCACTTCCTGCTTATGCCACTCATTCCTCGCACCAACGTCTAAGTCGATAACAAAAGCCAAACTTCCATTGACAAGTTATGAAGTTTGCCACGAAACAGACTAGATACTGACGATGTTCAAAATTGGCGGAGACACTAGGGATAGTGGTGGGTTCAATGAATTGATATGGCAAAATATCAATACACTCTGTATCGATATGCGAATCGATACAGAGGCTGCTATATCGATTTTGTGGTGCGATGCAGTTTTGACATATAAACACGTGGTGTAGGTGCAATGCACAATAAAGCCACGAAGTGGCTTGTGGGCCTGAAAGTGTTTTATTGTATTTGTGCAATACTTAGAGGCTTTGCCTTTGCTACAGAATAATAAAGAATAATAAAGTAATAATAAAGCTCTTGTAGTAAATACATGGTCATTATAATATCGTATCGTGGCCTCTGTATCGTGATATGTATCTATCGTGAGATTGCAGGCAATACCCACCACTAACTAGGGACAATCCAAATACAGTGTTTTTATTATGTTTGACTGTGCTCTTACCACCACAGGGTTCTGGAAAGCAATGGAGGCCACTTCTACTTTCCCTCCTACAGATATGGTGTCCACCCTCAGAAATGGGATGCGATGTCGATACTCCATGAAGAAGTTTCCATTGGCACTCACCTGGACAGAGCAGACAGCTGTCAAACCAACTAAACACGGATGGAAGCAACTATAAAAGAATTCAAAACCCAGAAAACAGAAATACCAAAACAATACAATTAAAATATTCCCCCCCCCCCCCCGGTTTACTTCACAAAAAACATGTGATAAAACGTGCTATATTACTGTCAAGTGTCAACCAATATATATCACCTATAGTGTTTTATTACATGGCTTGTTTGAATGCTTGATTCTGATTAGAATTCAGCTGTGTGTTATTTCTGGATAATGACCGCTCCGCTCTATAACAGACCGATGCCTAATCAAACCCTCGGAGCACATGCTGAGCTCCGCTTGATTTACTGCTGTTTCCAACATGGCAGCCATGTAAACACACATATAATGTAATTTACAGCTAAAGATTGCTTGAAATTGATTGAAAACATTCGAGCGAGAAATAGACGAAACAGTACCCGAAAATGGATTCTATTCAATCAACTCACTTCCTTGTTTTCCGACTGTGCTGCAGCTGGGCAGACGCCGGCCAGTTATGGAACTTATGGAATACTTTACACTTTTCCAAGCAAGGAAATACCTTGTTTTGTTGTGTTTTGGGTCAATTTAATAATTTATGTATTAAAGTAGCCATGTAATAAGTGGGATAATGTATGGCTGAGTGGTGATTGTTTATATATAAATCAGCCTGTCTGTGATTTATCTAAAAACAGTGGCATAATGGTGATTTATTTTCCAGTACCACGGCACGTCGTCGCACTCATGTACGTGCACTCGCAGTAAACCTGCCCACTGCCAGTAAACCTAGACCACTGGGTACTTGGTGCGTCTTCTCTTAAATCTAGGCCGGACGCGTTCTAGCGTGCATGCGCGTGCACCGTTCCGTTCCGTACCTGCGTGTGCACGTCACAGTTTTACTGGTACCACGGTGTGGTACTGCGTTCTACGACCATGACACCACTGTCTATAAACAATGACCACTCAGCCATACATCATCCCTTACATAAATGCTGTTGTCACTGACAGTGTATTGAAACTAACCTGATATGCGTGACTTTGGACTGTGAACGTGAGACTGAAACTAGAGCCAACAGAGAGGCAGAGGTTCTGCTGCCTCTCTTCAGTCTCCCATTGTGAATTCCGAGAAGTGTTGGCGACCACATAACAGAGGAAACTGTCAAATCGTGGGTTAAAATGGAAGGCGATGTCTGCGTTGGCCTGTGTCCCGCATTGAAAATTGACATGGAACCTAAAAAGAGAGGAGGGAGAGAGAGGGCATAGTAACCAATTCTTGTATAGAATATTTCATTTCGTTTAAAGTGCTTAAAGCGCTTCTCTGAGCGTTTTAGGCGACACCTCTGGTAGCTACGTGGACATTACGGCACCTGTGTTTTTGCTGCTGGCTATAATAATCCAAAACAGTAGTTCAGAAAAGAATAAAATAATTACAAAATGTATTTCAATTTCCAAATGCCAGCATCATTTTGGCATTTTCCAATTTTTATCTGCTCAATGAAAAGTAACTGTAGTTACTTGAATTAAGCTCTGGGTGGAGGTATTACAGGCCTTATCAACCAATTTAGGCATTTAGCAGACGCTCTTAATCCAGAGCGATTTACATTAAGCAAGAACAAAAAAGCATGGGAATACATCACATAAAAACATTTATCAAGAAACATGCGTAAGCTAAGAAAGTAACAGTGGAATATCTATATAATGAAGCCATACATATAAACTATACATCTATACTACTATGCTATACATTATGTACTATGACGTGCTATGACTACATACAATGCAATTATAGTGCTGTCTACATAACATGCTATAAGTCTGTATCAAATGCTATCTAAGTCTACAGAAATGCTATCTAAGGGGGTGGGGTAAGTGCTATAACCCATGCCCTGCCCAGCCCAGCCCAGCCCAGCCCAGGCCCATGGCTGATGGTGGGTCCCATCTGGGCACATTGAGTTGGCGGTATTTGATAATGTTGGGCTTAAAGGAGGTACAGTATGATATGATGAGGTGATGTGCACCGTCCTCCACACTGTCACTGTCAAAAAAAGCTGACACTCGCAAAAATGTAGTCTTGCCACTCCAGTACCTTGTTTTTTCATTACCGGTATGTTATTTTCATGATGTTATTTTCAGTGGATATTGCACCAGCTGAAGTCAGAGCGCGGTGGTCACAAGAAAAGGGCTTAAACAGCACACACACACTCACTTATCTGCCCCCGGTAAGACTCGTCCATTGATGGTAACGATCGTCCCCTCTAGCAGACCACCATGGATAGCACCAGTGAAGGGGATTGGCTGGAAGGAACATAAAAGCCAGTTTTTATACAAGCTATTAAGTGATGTCAGAGAAATGAAAGAGAAAACGTTTTCCTAGTCGGAGCACATCTCCGCAAGGCACCCACAACACCAGAGGGAGTTCAACAAACCATGTGCAACCCAAACAAATATACACTTCTATGCAAGAAAATAAATCATCATACACAGTTAGAAAAAAGGGAAGGTACAGTATAAAAATCACACCTGTGTGAAGTGAGGGGCACTCTTATCATCGTACATCATCATGATGTAACATGCCGATTTGCTTGTCCATGACGTACATTCTCCATTCATTGTCAATGGGAATATAATCTTTATGTAGGACAAAAATACCGATTTGCTCATCTACAAATGACGTAAATTCTCCATTCATTGTCAATGGGAATTTAATTTGTGTAAGACGGAAATCTACACTAAATAGCTGAATATAGGAGATACAGTATATCAAAAATAGGGTGGGGGGAGGACTTTCTTTACATGACATGTAAAGAAAGATGACATGATTTTAACATGCAGGTAGGCCTATAGCCTACGTGATTAACAGACCACAATAAATACCCAACAAATTCAACTTTTCTTTAATAGCATGTAGACATATTAGGCCTAATAAAGGTAGCCTACATGTATTTTGCCCCTCATTGTAGTAAATATAAAATAATTAAATATATGTGATACCGTTATTTTACAAGGCTACGCTAGCTTAGCTTTGTAAAATAACGGTATCACATGCCCATTTGTTCTGGGCGGACATGTTCTCGGATTCCGTCATTCCGTATGAGTTATTGGATTTTACGGTTTTACTTTTACCCGAGCTCCAAAATATAAGCCATATAGCCTATAGTCTTATTATTTCACAAGCCTATGCAAACAAATTGTAAACCTACCGCCATGCATCTCAAAGTTGCGTGTTACTTATTTGAGTTATTTGATATTAAAGATAATCGGGTTTTACTTTTAATCTTACCGGAATCACAAACGTGCGTGGCGGTGACTGGTAATGAAATGCCATGATCTGAAAAGGGCAGATTTATTTTGTTTTTTATCAAGAGAGTAAATTCTCTCACACAAACACACTAAACTATACTATACACTCGAGGTTTCGTTTCTTAGCGTTTATTCCTCATTTAGGTTTCGGTCAACCCCACGAAGGCGGTCCTTCAAATCAATAAACAGGAGTTTATTGACTGACAAACTGACAGAACAGCTTTGTTCCGCACCCAGGTTTAACTATAGCCTATCTCTATCGATCGATCTGATCTATCATTTAGGCATATTTGGTGTATAATGTTCACCCAAAAATGTAGAGACAGTATAGGCCTATATATAGCATCTGCATCATTGTCCTCAGTATTTGCCACTTGCCAACATGACTGATGTGGTCGCTCAAATAGAGGAGGTGACGTGTCAGTTGAGTGGGGTGTTCTGAAGCTTAGATTGGAATTCGTAAATGGGTCTGGTCCACAAGATTCGATACACCACCAAGATACGGTAGATACCCATGTCTAAATCCTTCCTTAAGGTCAACCAAGTCCACACCCACAACACCAGAGGGAGTTCAACAAACCATGATGTGCAAACCAGTTTTGGCACAAACAAGGGACTAAATTATTTTCGCTCCTATGCCACCAAAATGTGGAACGCCCTACCAACAGTCATTAAGACATGTGAATCCCTTGACTCCTTCAAAACCGCTCTCAAAGGGCACCTACGGACGTCTGCAATTCGGAACTGGCCCGTAAAATCTGAATCCCCCACGCACAGCTTTCCCCCCTCCCTCACTGTTTTATTTTCCCTTTCCCTTATGATGACTTCCTGGTTTTTTGTATATTTTTATGTCTCTAAATGTTATGATGAATTGAACATGGTGGACCCTCTTGTAAACAAGCGTAGTGCTTTATTGGTCGTCCACTCAGAGTTGACAGTTTTTGTATCGAGTGCTTGAAATGTAGGCTACTGTAATTCAGAACTGTTAAATACTTCAATCAATCAATGGGTAATGCAGGCTATAGGTCAATGTGAGGAAGACCAAACTTGGCTGAAATGTTCCGTGCAGATTTTTGAGGATATTCAGCTATAGTGTAGATTTTAATTTTATACAAACATTAAATTGACAATGAATGGATGATGTACGATGATAAGAGCGCCCCTCACTTCACACGTGATTCTTTTGGACATAACCACACAAAAGAACACAAATTATTTAGAAAATAGCAGCCCTACAAACTCAAACTTTGAGTTTCATATTATGATGATGCCCTTGCTGGAAACATGACCGGAACTTTGTCCTCCATTAAAAGCAGACTAAAGTGTGTTTGTGTGTGTGCGCGTTCGTGTGCCTGTACTTGTGTGCTAATAAGCTAATTTACTGAGACTGTATTATTTGTTGATGCTATTTGACCACCATACATGAAAGATCAATGGCATGGGGCTGGGCCCTTATCAAACACAGGATAAGGCACGAAAGCAAATGCTACAAAGTAATAGCCTGGCTAATAAGCCAGACTAATATCACACAGGATTTTTGTCTTTTTTAACACTTTATTTTGATTTTGATTGATTGATTAAATGAAACAAAAAAACATATGTCCCCCCCCTCCCCCCCAATCAAGGTCAGAACAAGACAAATAAAACAAAGACAGACAGTACAAGACAGTAAAAGTAATTAGTAAACTAGTTTTGAAAGTACTAATGAACATAGTAAGAAGAAAAAAATAATAAAATAAAATAAACAGCATTTTCCATCAGGGTAAGGTATCTAGGTTACATACATTGTACAGCATTTTTTTTGCCAACGGCTGATTCGGTCTGGCTTATTAGTCAGGCTAACAAAGTAACCCTTCCATGTCCATTTTTAACTCTAAAGCCCAAACCACACCGGTATAGGGACTCCTTGGGACAAACCACACCGATGAAACTCATTGCAGCTCAATGCGTTGCATTGGTGTGGTTGACCTTAAAAACCGTCTTGTCCCGTCTCGACCCTTTGGTGTGGTTTTTGGCTTAAGAGCCAAATTAACTATCTGGATTTGACGACTGTGTACTTGTATCTATTTATTTATTTAACCACTAAAACCCTATTTTATAGTTCATCGTACAATGTTGCACAGCAAAAATAGGCGACCTACAAGGTCCAATATGTGGCAAAATGTGAGCTATATCTGCTATAAAAAAACACCAGGTTGAAAGGGGGCAACCGTAGCTTGAGTGGGTTGAGATCGAGGCCGGTTGCCTCCCGGCCCCAGCCTGTTGTGTCCAAGTGTCTCTCTCTGGACCCTGTCCCTGAGGAATACTGGACAACTCACCCCGGTGAGTTGACTTCACTTTCTGAGACGGCGGGGTGAGTTGTCTGAACTTTTCTGAAGTGAATGGCCCAGTGTGGAGATGCTAATGATGGCTTCTGAATTGAATGTCCCAGTGACCAAAATGGGACAGCACACTGCAGATATGACAACTTTTTCTTCTATCACTGAAACAGTGTTTTTGTACAACTTTTTTCTATAGTTTTTGTACAAACTGATGTTTTTTTTTTAGATATGACAACTTTTTTCTATACTTGTTGTACAAACTGATGTTTTTAGATAAAACTACTTTTTTCTATAGTTTTTGTACAAACTGATGTTTTTTGAAAAAACTTGTTTACCTTTTTTTTCTATATTTTTTGTAAAAACTGTTGTTTCTAGTGGCCGAAAGTGAAGACATCTCACCCCTGGTGAGTTGTCTTCACTTTTGGGGTGAGTTGTCCGGACTCTGGAGTTCATTTTTATTGGCTTAAAATGCTTAAAAAGGTTTTCTACGTCATATAGCAACATCCTTTAACCACATCCTGTACTAAAATAACATCTCACGTCGCATTTAAAAAAGAAAACACCATTAATCCCATATAAAATGTACACTTTTACAGTATTTGTACAGAAAAATATCTCTATAAACAAAATATAATATGCAACCTGTACATTAAATAAAAACACGCTACTCTATATACATATGTACTGTACAGTATATAAATCTATAATTATTTATTGTGTTATTGATGTTCACATTCCCATCAGACATCACAATGTTTCACTGATTTGTGAATTCTGCTTGTCCATTCAATGACATACAGGCACATCAAATCTGCATACATTGCACTATGATGCACTCATGCACTAAGGAAAATGCACTTATACACTGAAACATATCACATGTTCACAAGCTGTGAGGTGCCATATTTGTGTATTCTCTCCAATATGACCCACTAACGCAGACTGCAGGGAGGATCAATTTAACTAAATTAAATCTTTAAAAGAACACACATCTGGGTACTGTATATCGCAGGACATCCAACATCTGTGTGGAGTGATCGTCATTAATGCACGCCTGCGATGCTGCAGGAACGAGCCCGCAGGGTGAGTTCCAAAAGCAACGCAGAAGTGGTGTAGGCCTATACTGATAAAAGCATGAGGTGACATAGGTGCAATGATCTATGTAGCAGCACACCCATAATTTACACATATGAACATATAACACATGTACATATATGTACATAAATAATACAATAATAATAATAATACAATAATAAATAATACAATAACAATAATACAATAGCAACAATATTATTTACACATACACAGAAATGTTTGGGAACCAGTGATGTAGCCTATTATATGTAAATTACACAAATTATTTTATCTTTCTGAATAAAAAAATATCCAAATATGTGTCAGAAAAGGATGCCGTGGATATGCACGGCTTGGGAAGCCGTGGATATGCACGGCTTGGGATACACTGCCATGTCTTCCTTCTCAGAATGCATTTCTTTCATGTGGATCCCAAGGGATTCGATTTCCCAAAAGTTGCGTAACTGATCTGACAGTGCCTGTTCCTCTCCGACGCTGATGTCCACAACTTCAGTTATGATATTTAGCGTGGCGACTTCTCCTTGCACCATAATGCAATCACATCTGTGGCCCTTTTAACTGGAGTCAGATTTAACAGTTTGTTCATGTGGGCATTAATTATTAGATCTTTGCGCCCAAAACGACTGGTAAGCATTTTAATGACATTGTCATAATTCTGGTCTGATAAAGCCAATCCCGCGACTACATAGCCGCTGTGCCACTTAAGAATGACTTTAAATATGTGAATTTATCAGACTTACTGAGACTCGTGTTTTTGTCTATTGCTGTCTCAAATTGACTCCAAAAGCTTTGCCATTGACTCACATCTCCAGTGAACTTCTCCATGGTCAGACTGTTGTCTTGTCACTGTATTTCCCGAGGCCGTGGATGCGATTTCTCCTTCCTCATTTCTCCTCAGAATGCGTTTTATCCTCGTCTTTCTCTCACATATTGCATCCATGTATTCCAGTGAGTTATTCACTTCTTTTTTTTTTTAATATATGTTTTATCCCACGATTTTGTAACCCATTTTTCATCCCTGTGTCAATCATCTAATGTGATCCTGGGCTCTACACACCCTCTGCCAACCTGGGGAGAGCAACGGAATTAACTCATGCTTCCTTCATGCTTGAGTGTCCAAGTTGCTCCTTTACACCTGACAGGGGGGAGTTTCCCTGGTTGGACATGGAAGGAACACGTTATTCCAACCAGTCTTCCTTTCCCCTCCATCAGGCGCCCCGGCTGGCCAGGGGGAGGCAGTTTAGAGACCAGGATTACTGCATGTTTTTGTGAGGGTACCTACCCTAGGGGACACGGGGAGAACATGCAAACTCCACACAGAAAGGCCCTTTCGCCAACCCCGCCTTCGGGAATGGGCACTGATGAGGAGGAAACACGCCGCCAGCACCCACAGCGCCCCGAGCGGGAATCGAACCCAGGACCTTCTAGCTGTGAGGCGACAGCAATACCAACTGTGCCACCGTGCCCCCGAGTTATTCACTTCTTCATCCATAGATAGATCTTGTTTAGATCTCTCTCCCGGGTTTCGGCACCAAAACTTGTAGCGGTGCAAATACCATCAGACGGGACAACTTCTTGCTTGCAATTAAGATTTTATTTTATTTCCTATACGGTTTAACAATACTAAAAACAAGGGAAAGGGGAGGTGGAACAATGTTGGCATCAAGTTCAAGGTCAAACAAATCTGAATGGAATCGAATCTGAAGGCAGAGTGTCACTTCCTGCCTATAAGCACTCACAGCATGGGCTCAATCCCACTGATTAGGGATGACACTATAGGTGTGAATGGTCATTGTCCTATTGTCTTCTTTAAAGTGCTGTAAACAGTGCAATTCAATTAAACTATATCATAGACAATATTCACACCAGCACCATTTTCATATAGCAGAAGGACTTATATGAAACTTATATGTTAGACATATATGTCATGTGGCATATGAAATTGGATTTTTGTCAGATACTTACCACTAATCCCTGCTGTTCTGTAAACTGCGTTTCAGTTGTGACCGAATGTACTCTGTAAGAAGCAACCAGGAGATTTTGTGGTCAAATACTATCCATCTAACATCAACATCTCACAGTATTGAATGACTTTAGAAGCCTCTAGAAGGATTCAGAATACTAAAATAATTATATGGTCATACAATTTATTATCCTGTTTATCTAACTGTTTGTTATTTACTTAAATGAACATCTCTGTCACCAAGGAATGAAGGATGAGTCAAACACTGCTCTCTTGTTTCTGACTATCCAATGTAATTAATTTATAGAGCACATTTAAAACAAGGGTGTTGAGCCAAAGTGCTGGACACTCAGTAACAGTTGGTGAGTGTTCGTCATTACAGACCTAGCAGTAGCAGAAAGAGGAATAGCATTCTCCAAAGCTGTCAAGTCCTCTAATAAAACACGTTATTGGCCATCACTGGCCTTTCTGGTCGATAATTAAAACAAGGGGTCAAGGTTTCATTTGGTTAATAATCAACCACGAATGCACCTGCTTCAGCAATAGTGCAATTCAATTAAACTATATCATAGACAATATTCACACCAGCACCATTTTCATATAGCAGAAGGACTTATATGAAACTTATATGTTAGACATATATGTCATGTGGCATATGAAATTGGATTTTTGTCAGATACTTACCACTAATCCCTGCTGTTCTGTAAACTGCGTTTCAGTTGTGACCGAATGTACTCTGTAAGAAGCAACCAGGAGATTTTGTGGTCAAATACTATCCATCTAACATCAACATCTCACAGTATTGAATGACTTTAGAAGCCTCTAGAAGGATTCAGAATACTAAAATAATTATATGGTCATACAATTTATTATCCTGTTTATCTAACTGTTTGTTATTTACTTAAATGAACATCTCTGTCACCAAGGAATGAAGGATGAGTCAAACACTGCTCTCTTGTTTCTGACTATCCAATGTAATTAATTTATAGAGCACATTTAAAACAAGGGTGTTGAGCCAAAGTGCTGGACACTCAGTAACAGTTGGTGAGTGTTCGTCATTACAGACCTAGCAGTAGCAGAAAGAGGAATAGCATTCTCCAAAGCTGTCAAGTCCTCTAATAAAACACGTTATTGGCCATCACTGGCCTTTCTGGTCGATAATTAAAACAAGGGGTCAAGGTTTCATTTGGTTAATAATCAACCACGAATGCACCTGCTTCAGCAATGCTTCACTTGACTTAAATACAAAAAAACATTTTACAGGGCTGATTACATATATTATATAATTTTTATTTTAAGGGGTTCCAACAAAATGTTGTACTGTTGCTTTGTCTTACCCAGAGTCAGGGTAATCATCAGAATGCAGACCAACATTATACGGAGACGAGGGGACATCTGTTGGAAGACCAAGAAGTTGAGAATAAGATATAGATACATATATATACACTATAGTCATCCTGCTATATAAATATACCATTCAACATCTTATGTAATTAAACAATGAAAATGGTTGCAATGCTAAATTAATTTTCACAAGGGTGCTTCTTGTTCAGTCTCAGATTTTGCCCACTAGAGGGCAAAAGTGGGCAATCTTTCTCAATAGTCCAGAAGCCGACAGGGAAATTTGGTATATGGACTTCTTTATTGGCCTAAAATATTGTCTATATACATACATTCATGAATCCACTTGCTGACCGGCTATTGGCATTGAGCAATTCTTTTAATAGGTGTTAAAATAATATGTGACCATACCATTAACATCCTATGCAAGGCAAGATTTTCACATTTTCATTATGCTTTCTGTAGCATGTGACATGTTTTCAAGCATTAGTTTTGCACAAAAAACACTCCTTGGGCTAAAAACGGCCATAGCCACTAGCCCAAATGTGCCAAAATTACCCAAAATATGCTGACCTCATCACATTTGTGATGATTGCAATGGCCGTTTTTAGTTCAAGGAGTGTTTTTTGTGCAAAACTAATGCTTGGAATGGATTCGGAATCATGAAAAACGAAGAGGTTTCTTTAGAAACCAAGATTTGTAAGTAAAGTGAGCGAAATACTTCACTCTATGGGATGTTTCCCTTGCGTAGCAAAAGGCAGAAACTTCATTCATGAACTCCCACAGTAGGCCTACTATTAATCCAAAATATGTACTGTGGGTTTAAGAGCGATGACGTCAGATGCTCTGCTTCTCGAAGCATGTATCGAGCGCCTACGTCACCGTATCTGGGCACCATTCCTTTGGTAACAAGACAACTCACCCTTTTTCCACCTCCAAGAAGTGAGTAGTCAGGACATCTCACCCCGAAAGTCCAGACAACTCACCTCGGTGAGATGTCTTCACTTTCGGGGTGAGCGTTGAGTGATTCCACTCATTTCCTTAGTACAGACAACTCACCCCGCCTTGTCAGAAAGTGAAGACAACTCACCGGGGTGAGTTGTCCAAATATTGTTGGGCGAGCTCGAGCTGTCCGTCTTTTCCCTTTACTAAGTAACTCGGGTCGGCACCCTGGCCGTGGTCCTGTGGGTCTGGAAATTCCGGGGACGCCCCGGGGACCCCCACACAGAGTTGCAACACTCACTTCACATGGGTGTGATCTTTTTTATAGTTCACCAATAATGATCTGGGACAGATAAGATGCTGATATTGTCAAAAACGTCAAATAATGACTGACATATCCGTCGGACTCTAGTAACAAACATTCACTAAGAATTGTGACCAATGGAATAGTCCTGGATATTTTCAAAATGGAAAAATTAACATACATGCTAAGAACTAGACTAGACAATTTCTACCAAATTTGGAACAACGGGATAGTGCACATTGCCCCTCTGAGAGCGGACTTCGTGTGATCTCACTGGTCCTAACTGCCTGCTTTATGATCTTTGTAGAAAATGTTTAAGACATCCTTCCTCCTCTCATGGTCGAAGTCCAAAGCTGTTTTGTTTTTGTGCCCCTCAGAAATAATGTAAATACTTTCGGGTTTTTTTTGGTTGTTGTTTTTTTTTGTCTTTGTCTCATTCTTTTTCTCCTTCTGAAATGTACAATCTGAAGTGATATTGTCCTGTTGCCCCTGTTTAAGTGTGGACTTGATATGTAGCTCATCTGAAGAAAGAGGATTATATACAGAGACATTGGAGATGGAGCCACTTGGAGGGGGTTTAGGGGGGAGGGAGGGAAGAGGGGTGAAAAAAAAGATGTTGGGAATTGCACTTGTTTCCTATGTATGCATAGAAATGCTGTCTATACTGTACTGCTTTTTCCAAATAAAACAAATATTATAAAAATTTAAAAAAAAAAGAATTGTGACCAAACCTTTACTCTCGTCGATTTTTGACTGACCGCACATACTGTTGCCACACACAATGGAAATCTGCAAGGACCACCGACCTGGGGGGCGGGGGGGAGACGCAGAATCTATTATAAATGGATTTAACCATATACAAATATTCTCAGGCATGGTCACCTCTACAAACATTATACAATTATCACAATTTCCACATTATGCCTCGTGTCAATAAGCCTTGAACACAACCTTGTTGCGTGATTTCTTTCTACGTCCAAGCATAGACATGGTAACGCCCCGCCTGCCTCTGTTTGGCCTACAGACACTGCCCGTCTTGCCTGTCCTCCGAGATGCAAGAGTACTCCGTGGTGGGAAATAATACAAGAGAATGGCAACACGCAACAGTAACTAAAATTTTGTAGAAGAGCTCCCGACCGGATCATACAGACTTTTGAAACAGAGACCAGGCTTTCCTCCGAGGTGGTGGAAAGCCTGGTTAGTTGAGGTTACATGCTGGATAGTCTGCCACAAGGTTTTCTTTTTGCAGAGTAAGCATGAGATGGGACCGAGGCTACTCCGTGGTGGGAAATAAATAAATATCTTTTTAGTATTAGTTTACTCTAATTAGATTAATACACGATAATCGACACTAACACTTTCATTTAGAACACAATCAAATCATATCATAGTTGTTCAATCGGTAACAAGTCTTCACTTTCGGGGGTGAGCTGTCTTCACTTTCGGGCACTTTCGGGGTGAGTTGTCTGACTGAATACGTATACCCTTTGAGCTCTTTTATAATTATACTTTACTGAATATTTCCCATTTATCCTTAATATAATCTAGATTCATTCAACCTTATCTTCCTGAATTACGGCATAGATCCACTGTTCTTGATTTCTCTAGCTGTGTGTGTGCTTGTGTGCGTGTGTGTGTGTGTGAGAAACTGTGTTGGAAATTTGGCCATAGATGTTAATATCACCCTCCTAATATGTTCTCTCAAAATGGCTGAATGGTTATATAAGGTTTTTGTACAGCTGTGACTCTGAAACAGTGTTTCACCGGATTTTACTGTTTGAATTACTGTAATGGGTGCCACGGAAAGTACAGACAACTCACCGCGCAATGTCAGAAAGTGAAGACAACTCACCGGGGTGAGTTGTCTGGACTTTCGGGGTGAGCTGTCCGTCCTTTCCATTTACCAACTCGGCCAACTTGCCCCAGCGGAAAGTACAGACAACTCACCCCACCATGTCAGAAAGTGACATCAATCAATTATTCAATCAAAGCAAAGGGCACAAACAATATTAGTTTGCCTCTTCTACAAAAATTAAAGTTACAAGTTACTGTTGCGTGTTGCCATTCTCTTGTACTTGTATTATTTCCCAAAACGGAGTAGCCTTGCATCTCGGAGGACAGGCAGTGTCAGTAGGCCAATCAGAGGCAGGCGGGGCGTTACCATGTCTATGCTCGGCCTGATTCCATCTTCTGGCTTGGAACCACGACCAACTCAAACTTCACCTTGATACAAGAGAGTTACATGTGTAAATAAGTAGGGCTGGTCAATATGACTTAAAATCAGTATCATGATTATTTCAAATATTTGCTTCGATTACAATTTATGAACGATATAAAAAGTAGTAGGCAGAACGCCTACTGAGTGGCAAATACATCCAAACAGAAAAGTCCTATTTGATTGCATTAAACGTTAAACAATATTAAACTGATTTCGCCACTCACTTTGCCACTTGATTTGACACTCACTTTATGCATGCACATACCCTCTATTGTGCAATAAAGTGAATCCATTAGCCCTTTAAATATGTATGAAACTACTGTGACTCTGTTGGATACATTAACCACTTGAACCCCAGCATCTATATGCTGGTGAACAGATTTGGTCTAGACAGAAAAGTTAAGTATGTCACAACTCAGGTTTAAATAAAGACTAGAGGATCAAGAATGTGAGTGACTACTGCATTATCCATACTAGTACTTTAAGAAGCGTATCCTCGAAGCTGCTCTCCTCGAAGCTCGTCTCCACAGTGACCTCTTTTAGGCATTTGGCAGACGCTCTTAATCCAGAGTGATTTACATTAGGCAAGAACAAAAAGCATGCCAAAAAGCCAAAAAGCATACCTCCCAAGATCATGCAGTGACATTACAAAGAGCAAGGGAAAACACAATCAAATATGCTACTGAAAACAATACAGTTAAGTGGACATTGTCACATGATTATACACCTTACCCACTTCGTACCTACCGTGCATAGAAAATGAAGCGCATGTAGTAATGACAGGAAACATTCTTCTCTCAACATTACCAGTGGGCGAGCTGGGGGAAGGGCAAAAATGCTCGTCTGACGCTCGCCTTGGGAAAATGTCCTTCCATCACCTTACCTCCTGTGATGGAGCGAAATGTTCCCGATGCCTCCAGACCGAACTCATACCTCGGCTTCTCCCCAGCTTCATGTCCACCTTCATGTCCACAGACTTCACATCAGCGTTTCACTCAGTTCCTTCCATAATTGGTCTTCCCCTTTTCTGGAGTTCAGCCTCTACCTGTAAAATGACACACACACAACGAGATGAATATAAGATCACACAGTGACATTACAAAGAGCCCGGGAAAAGACAAACAAATATGCTACTGAAAACAATACAGTTAAGTGGACATTGTCACATGATTATACACATTACCCACTTCGTACCTACCGTGCACAGAAAATGAAGCGCATGTAGTAATGACAGGAAACATTCTTCTCTCAACATTACCAGTGGGCGAGCTGGGGGAAGGGCAAAAATGCTCGCCTGACGCTCGCCTTGGGAAAATGTCCTTCCATCACCTTACCTCCTGTGATGGAGCGAAATGTTCCCGATGCCTCCAGACCGAACTGATACCTCGGCTTCTCCCCAGCTTCATGTCCACCTTCATGTCCACAGACTTCACATCAGCGTTTCACTCAGTTCCTTCCATCATTGGTCTTCCCCTTTTCTGGAGTTCAGCCTCTACCTGTAAAATGACACACACACAACGAGATGATTATAAGATCACGCAGTGACATTACAAAGAGCCCGGGAAAAGACAAACAAATATGCTACTGAAAACAATACAGTTAAGTGGACATTGTCACATGATTATACACCTTACCCACTTCGTACCTACCGTGCACAGAAAATGAAGCGCATGTAGTAATGACAGGAAACATTCTTCTCTCAACATTACCAGTGGGCGAGCTGGGGGAAGGGCAAAAATGCTCGTCTGACGCTCGCCTTGGGAAAATGTCCTTCCATCACCTTACCTCCTGTGATGGAGCGAAATGTTCCCGATGCCTCCAGACCGAACTGATACCTCGGCTTCTCCCCAGCTTCATGTCCACCTTCATGTCCACAGACTTCACATCAGCGTTTCACTCAGTTCCTTCCATCATTGGTCTTCCCCTTTTCTGGAGTTCAGCCTCTACCTGTAAAATGACACACACACAACGAGATGATTATAAGATCACGCAGTGACATTACAAAGAGCCCGGGAAAAGACAAACAAATATGCTACTGAAAACAATACAGTTAAGTGGACATTGTCACATGATTATACACTTTACCCAATTCGTACCTACCGTGCACAGAAAATGAAGCGCATGTAGTAATGACAGGAAACATTCTTCTCTCAACATTACCAGTGGGCGAGCTGGGGGAAGGGCAAAAATGCTCGTCTGACGCTCGCCTTGGGAAAATGTCCTTCCATCACCTTACCTCCTGTGATGGAGCGAAATGTTCCCGATGCCTCCAGACCGAACTGATACCTCGGCTTCTCCCCAGCTTCATGTCCACCTTCATGTCCACAGACTTCACATCAGCGTTTCACTCAGTTCCTTCCATCATTGGTCTTCCCCTTTTCTGGAGTTCAGCCTCTACCTGTAAAATGACACACACACAACGAGATGATTATAAGATCACGCAGTGACATTACAAAGAGCCCGGGAAAAGACAAACAAATATGCTACTGAAAACAATACAGTTAAGTGGACATTGTCACATGATTATACACCTTACCCACTTCGTACCTACCGTGCACAGAAAATGAAGCGCATGTAGTAATGACAGGAAACATTCTTCTCTCAACATTACCAGTGGGCGAGCTGGGGGAAGGGCAAAAATGCTCGTCTGACGCTCGCCTTGGGAAAATGTCCTTCCATCACCTTACCTCCTGTGATGGAGCGAAATGTTCCCGATGCCTCCAGACCGAACTGATACCTCGGCTTCTCCCCAGCTTCATGTCCACCTTCATGTCCACAGACTTCACATCAGCGTTTCACTCAGTTCCTTCCATCATTGGTCTTCCCCTTTTCTGGAGTTCAGCCTCTACCTGTAAAATGACACACACACACAACAAGATGATTATAAGATCACGCAGTGACATTACAAAGAGCCCGGGAAAAGACAAACAAATATGCTACTGAAAACAATACAGTTAAGTGGACATTGTCACATGATTATACACCTTACCCACTTCGTACCTACCGTGCACAGAAAATGAAGCGCATGTAGTAATGACAGGAAACATTCTTCTCTCAACATTACCAGTGGGCGAGCTGGGGGAAGGGCAAAAATGCTCGTCTGACGCTCGCCTTGGGAAAATGTCCTTCCATCACCTTACCTCCTGTGATGGAGCGAAATGTTCCCGATGCCTCCAGACCGAACTGATACCTCGGCTTCTCCCCAGCTTCATGTCCACCTTCATGTCCACAGACTTCACATCAGCGTTTCACTCAGTTCCTTCCATCATTGGTCTTCCCCTTTTCTGGAGTTCAGCCTCTACCTGTAAAATGACACACACACAACGAGATGATTATAAGATCACGCAGTGACATTACAAAGAGCCCGGGAAAAGACAAACAAATATGCTACTGAAAACAATACAGTTAAGTGGACATCGTCACATGATTATACACCTTACCCACTTCGTACCTACCGTGCACAGAAAATGAAGCGCATGTAGTAATGACAGGAAACATTCTTCTCTCAACATTACCAGTGGGCGAGCTGGGGGAAGGGCAAAAATGCTCGTCTGACGCTCACCTTGGGAAAATGTCCTTCCATCACCTTACCTCCTGTGATGGAGCGAAATGTTCCCGATGCCTCCAGACCGAACTGATACCTCGGCTTCTCCCCAGCTTCATGTCCACCTTCATGTCCACTGACTTCACATCAGCGTTTCACTCAGTTCCTTCCATCATTGGTCTTCCCCTTTTCTGGAGTTCAGCCTCTACCTGTAAAATGACACACACACACAACGAGATGATTATAAGATCACGCAGTGACATTACAAAGAGCCCGGGAAAAGACAAACAAATATGCTACTGAAAACAATACAGTTAAGTGGACATTGTCACATGATTATACACCTTACCCACTTCGTACCTACCGTGCACAGAAAATGAAGCGCATGTAGTAATGACAGGAAACATTCTTCTCTCAACATTACCAGTGGGCGAGCTGGGGGAAGGGCAAAAATGCTTGTCTGACGCTCGCCTTGGGAAAATGTCCTTCCATCACCTTACCTCCTGTGATGGAGCGAAATGTTCCCGATGCCTCCAGACCGAACTGATACCTCGGCTTCTCCCCAGCTTCATGTCCACCTTCATGTCCACAGACTTCACATCAGCGTTTCACTCAGTTCCTTCCATCATTGGTCTTCCCCTTTTCTGGAGTTCAGCCTCTACCTGTAAAATGACACACACACAACGAGATGATTATAAGATCACGCAGTGACATTACAAAGAGCCCGGGAAAAGACAAACAAATATGCTACTGAAAACAATACAGTTAAGTGGACATTGTCACATGATTATACACCTTACCCACTTCGTACCTACCGTGCACAGAAAATGAAGCGCATGTAGTAATGACAGGAAACATTCTTCTCTCAACATTACCAGTGGGCGAGCTGGGGGAAGGGCAAAAATGCTCGTCTGACGCTCGCCTTGGGAAAATGTCCTTCCATCACCTTACCTCCTGTGATGGAGCGAAATGTTCCCGATGCCTCCAGACCGAACTGATACCTCGGCTTCTCCCCAGCTTCATGTCCACCTTCATGTCCACAGACTTCACATCAGCGTTTCACTCAGTTCCTTCCATCATTGGTCTTCCCCTTTTCTGGAGTTCAGCCTCTACCTGTAAAATGACACACACACAACGAGATGATTATAAGATCACGCAGTGACATTACAAAGAGCCCGGGAAAAGACAAACAAATATGCTACTGAAAACAATACAGTTAAGTGGACATCGTCACATGATTATACACCTTACCCACTTCGTACCTACCGTGCACAGAAAATGAAGCGCATGTAGTAATGACAGGAAACATTCTTCTCTCAACATTACCAGTGGGCGAGCTGGGGGAAGGGCAAAAATGCTCGTCTGACGCTCGCCTTGGGAAAATGTCCTTCCATCACCTTACCTCCTGTGATGGAGCGAAATGTTCCCGATGCCTCCAGACCGAACTGATACCTCGGCTTCTCCCCAGCTTCATGTCCACCTTCATGTCCACAGACTTCACATCAGCGTTTCACTCAGTTCCTTCCATCATTGGTCTTCCCCTTTTCTGGAGTTCAGCCTCTACCTGTAAAATGACACACACACAACGAGATGATTATAAGATCACGCAGTGACATTACAAAGAGCCCGGGAAAAGACAAACAAATATGCTACTGAAAACAATACAGTTAAGTGGACATTGTCACATGATTATACACCTTACCCACTTCGTACCTACCGTGCACAGAAAATGAAGCGCATGTAGTAATGACAGGAAACATTCTTCTCTCAACATTACCAGTGGGCGAGCTGGGGGAAGGGCAAAAATGCTCGTCTGACGCTCGCCTTGGGAAAATGTCCTTCCATCACCTTACCTCCTGTGATGGAGCGAAATGTTCCCGATGCCTCCAGACCGAACTGATACCTCGGCTTCTCCCCAGCTTCATGTCCACCTTCATGTCCACAGACTTCACATCAGCGTTTCACTCAGTTCCTTCCATCATTGGTCTTCCCCTTTTCTGGAGTTCAGCCTCTACCTGTAAAATGACACACACACAACGAGATGATTATAAGATCACGCAGTGACATTACAAAGAGCCCGGGAAAAGACAAACAAATATGCTACTGAAAACAATACAGTTAAGTGGACATTGTCACATGATTATACACCTTACCCACTTCGTACCTACCGTGCACAGAAAATGAAGCGCATGTAGTAATGACAGGAAACATTCTTCTCTCAACATTACCAGTGGGCGAGCTGGGGGAAGGGCAAAAATGCTCGTCTGACGCTCGCCTTGGGAAAATGTCCTTCCATCACCTTACCTCCTGTGATGGAGCGAAATGTTCCCGATGCCTCCAGACCGAACTGATACCTCGGCTTCTCCCCAGCTTCATGTCCACCTTCATGTCCACAGACTTCACATCAGCGTTTCACTCAGTTCCTTCCATCATTGGTCTTCCCCTTTTCTGGAGTTCAGCCTCTACCTGTAAAATGACACACACACAACGAGATGATTATAAGATCACGCAGTGACATTACAAAGAGCCCGGGAAAAGACAAACAAATATGCTACTGAAAACAATACAGTTAAGTGGACATCGTCACATGATTATACACCTTACCCACTTCGTACCTACCGTGCACAGAAAATGAAGCGCATGTAGTAATGACAGGAAACATTCTTCTCTCAACATTACCAGTGGGCGAGCTGGGGGAAGGGCAAAAATGCTCGTCTGACGCTCGCCTTGGGAAAATGTCCTTCCATCACCTTACCTCCTGTGATGGAGCGAAATGTTCCCGATGCCTCCAGACCGAACTGATACCTCGGCTTCTCCCCAGCTTCATGTCCACAGACTTCACATCAGCGTTTCACTCAGTTCCTTCCATCATTGGTCTTCCCCTTTTCTGGAGTTCAGCCTCTACCTGTAAAATGACACACACACAACGAGATGATTATAAGATCACGCAGTGACATTACAAAGAGCCCGGGAAAAGACAAACAAATATGCTACTGAAAACAATACAGTTAAGTGGACATTGTCACATGATTATACACCTTACCCACTTCGTACCTACCGTGCACAGAAAATGAAGCGCATGTAGTAATGACAGGAAACATTCTTCTCTCAACATTACCAGTGGGCGAGCTGGGGGAAGGGCAAAAATGCTCGTCTGACGCTCGCCTTGGGAAAATGTCCTTCCATCACCTTACCTCCTGTGATGGAGCGAAATGTTCCCGATGCCTCCAGACCGAACTGATACCTCGGCTTCTCCCCAGCTTCATGTCCACCTTCATGTCCACAGACTTCACATCAGCGTTTCACTCAGTTCCTTCAATCATTGGTCTTCCCCTTTTCTGGAGTTCAGCCTCTACCTGTAAAATGACACACACACAACGAGATGATTATAAGATCACGCAGTGACATTACAAAGAGCCCGGGAAAAGACAAACAAATATGCTACTGAAAACAATACAGTTAAGTGGACATCGTCACATGATTATACACCTTACCCACTTCGTACCTACCGTGCACAGAAAATGAAGCGCATGTAGTAATGACAGGAAACATTCTTCTCTCAACATTACCAGTGGGCGAGCTGGGGGAAGGGCAAAAATGCTCGTCTGACGCTCGCCTTGGGAAAATGTCCTTCCATCACCTTACCTCCTGTGATGGAGCGAAATGTTCCCGATGCCTCCAGACCGAACTGATACCTCGGCTTCTCCCCAGCTTCATGTCCACCTTCATGTCCACTGACTTCACATCAGCGTTTCACTCAGTTCCTTCCATCATTGGTCTTCCCCTTTTCTGGAGTTCAGCCTCTACCTGTAAAATGACACACACACACAACGAGATGATTATAAGATCACGCAGTGACATTACAAAGAGCCCGGGAAAAGACAAACAAATATGCTACTGAAAACAATACAGTTAAGTGGACATTGTCACATGATTATACACCTTACCCACTTCGTACCTACCGTGCACAGAAAATGAAGCGCATGTAGTAATGACAGGAAACATTCTTCTCTCAACATTACCAGTGGGCGAGCTGGGGGAAGGGCAAAAATGCTCGTCTGACGCTCGCCTTGGGAAAATGTCCTTCCATCACCTTACCTCCTGTGATGGAGCGAAATGTTCCCGATGCCTCCAGACCGAACTGATACCTCGGCTTCTCCCCAGCTTCATGTCCACCTTCATGTCCACAGACTTCACATCAGCGTTTCACTCAGTTCCTTCCATCATTGGTCTTCCCCTTTTCTGGAGTTCAGCCTCTACCTGTAAAATGACACACACACAACGAGATGATTATAAGATCACGCAGTGACATTACAAAGAGCCCGGGAAAAGACAAACAAATATGCTACTGAAAACAATACAGTTAAGTGGACATTGTCACATGATTATACACCTTACCCACTTCGTACCTACCGTGCACAGAAAATGAAGCGCATGTAGTAATGACAGGAAACATTCTTCTCTCAACATTACCAGTGGGCGAGCTGGGGGAAGGGCAAAAATGCTCGTCTGACGCTCGCCTTGGGAAAATGTCCTTCCATCACCTTACCTCCTGTGATGGAGCGAAATGTTCCCGATGCCTCCAGACCGAACTGATACCTCGGCTTCTCCCCAGCTTCATGTCCACCTTCATGTCCACAGACTTCACATCAGCGTTTCACTCAGTTCCTTCCATCATTGGTCTTCCCCTTTTCTGGAGTTCAGCCTCTACCTGTAAAATGACACACACACAACGAGATGATTATAAGATCACGCAGTGACATTACAAAGAGCCCGGGAAAAGACAAACAAATATGCTACTGAAAACAATACAGTTAAGTGGACATTGTCACATGATTATACACATTACCCACTTCGTACCTACCGTGCACAGAAAATGAAGCGCATGTAGTAATGACAGGAAACATTCTTCTCTCAACATTACCAGTGGGCGAGCTGGGGGAAGGGCAAAAATGCTCGCCTGACGCTCGCCTTGGGAAAATGTCCTTCCATCACCTTACCTCCTGTGATGGAGCGAAATGTTCCCGATGCCTCCAGACCGAACTGATACCTCGGCTTCTCCCCAGCTTCATGTCCACAGACTTCACATCAGCGTTTCACTCAGTTCCTTCCATCATTGGTCTTCCCCTTTTCTGGAGTTCAGCCTCTACCTGTAAAATGACACACACACAACGAGATGATTATAAGATCACGCAGTGACATTACAAAGAGCCCGGGAAAAGACAAACAAATATGCTACTGAAAACAATACAGTTAAGTGGACATTGTCACATGATTATATACCTTACCCACTTCGTACCTACCGTGCATAGAAAATGAAGCGCATGTAGTAATGACAGGAAACATTCTTCTCTCAACATTACCAGTGGGCGAGCTGGAGGAAGGGCAAAAATGCTCGTCTGACGCTCGCCTTGGGAAAATGTCCTTCCATCACCTTACCTCCTGTGATGGAGCGAAATGTTCCCGATGCCTCCAGACCGAACTGATACCTCGGCTTCTCCCCAGCTTCATGTCCACCTTCATGTCCACAGACTTCACATCAGCGTTTCACTCAGTTCCTTCCATCATTGGTCTTCCCCTTTTCTGGAGTTCAGCCTCTACCTGTAAAATGACACACACAACGAGATGATTATAATTAAGATCACACATTACAAACAGCAAGTGCAAAACACAATACGCTACTGAAAACAATTTAACAGCACACAATAATAGTGTTGTCATTGTCAAACAAGTCTATGGAATCTATGGAAAGGTTTAACCTGCAACTATGCAACTTCATGGAGTCCTTAATCCCTTAGCCTGGAAAAAAACGTTGAAAACCTGATTTGCACTTTTAACACCAGTAACAACCCTAATATAGCCTAATACAAATACAATCGACACATGACAGTAACAGCATATAACATAGGCTTACCATACGTCCTCTTTTGCCCGGACAAGTCCTCTTTTGGGAGGCTGTCCGGGGCTGTCCGGGTTTTTTTTGTAAAATCCTGCAAATGACCGGGGTTTTAACTTTTGAGGGTAGCGTGTATTTACAATGCAAACTAATAGGCGAGTGTGCTCTGGTGCGATATTTCTGAACGCGCCCGAACAAAGCACTCTGAGAGGCGGAGTGCATGCGCAGATCTAAACAAACTAACTGGAGGCGAGCGCATGCATGCAGTCACAGTATGTGTGTGTGTGTGTGTGTGTGTGTGTGTGTGTGTGTCACTCAGTGTACAGAGAGAGAGAAAGAGAAAGATGCCGAAACGAAAATGCAACTTCACAGATGATTTACGGAAAAAGTATCTGTGTTTTCGTCCTGGCCGTGACAAATCTGAAGCAGAATGCACTGTGTGCAAAGCAGGAACGTATGCATCTATGGCAAATAAAGGTGCCAGCGATCTACGAGCCCATATCGAAACTACAAAGCACAAAACAGCTCTACGGGGTGAGAGCTCGTCTGCTAAATTGAGCAAACAAAGAACTATCTCATCATTGACATGCAGAAAAAGTATATAGGCTACTGTTTTCTTAGCTTTGTCTTTGTCACTGACCAATGAGAAGCAGATTGTATTGTCTGCAAAGGAACTATGTGTCTGTCACAAAAAAAAGTTCTGTCCTGCAAGCCCATGTCATGTCAACAACACAGACAAGGCAGCTGTGCGCGAGGCGATTCCTGCAAATTAAATTGACCCAATATTATTTTGTACAACCTAGCAAAGCATAAGATATGATGGTTTGGAGAATAGGCTGGTCTCTCTTTTTACAAGAGATAAGCCATTGCATACAGGTTCTCAAACTTTTTAATTTCAAGGACCCCCCATAACTCAGAGAGTAAAACCAAATGGACCCTTAAGAGTCCCATTTAATTCAAACTGAACAGCGCATGCACCACACATGCACAACGTGCACGCGCGCATGTGTCCTCTTTTTGGTAATTCAGAATATGGTATGCCTAATATAACACTAATACAATAACATAAAACATTAATTATGTAGATTAAAAGAAAAAAACGAAATGTTAAATTATGCATAATAAGGGAAATATGACTCATCAATCAAGCCTCAACAACACCTTAACTATGTACAACCAACCTTCAATAAGATTTTAACCAACCACAACGTATTTAACCATGCCAACAGACAACCAACCATTACCGTTATTAGCGTCTTTCTAATGGGACAAATAACACACAAAAATAATGAACTTAAATGTTTCATTTTGCATTACTTACAGAACTTTAGCGCCCTCCACTGGTAAAACGAGTAGTCCCTAAATCATTAACATTCACTGTACGAGCAGCGTTGCTGTACAAGCCAGAAACTGCCGAAAGAAGAAGGCCACACCATGACAGTTGGAAAGTCCTCCCAAGGCTCTGGAAAGTCCCGGAAAAGGACTGTTGTGATTGGCCGCCCGTGACGTCATCGCGAAATGAGTCACTCTCATTGGTCGTTAGCGCCAAGTCCCATCGTTCAAAAATACTCCGCATCTAGTTAAATCATTGTGTACTTTTACGTTAGCATTAGGCTACATTACGTTAGCATATTACAACTGACATTAACATAGCCTAATCTCTGTGTTTGAAAAAAATATCAATTCGGACGTTAGTTTTAAATAGGTCGCGGGGACAATATGTACATATCAGCATCAGATGACATACGCATTCAACATGACAGTTGCTACTAGCTTGTTAACAACAGCTGAAAATGACACGATCAAAACAGTTTCCCAGACTGCAAATTAACTGAAAAATCGATGGTGCTTTGTGGCCTCGTACAGAGCCAGAAACAGGCCAAAATTGCTTGCAATTTAACCAGCACTAGCAATACTATTAGATGGCTCTGACCAGCACTAACCCTAAACACACAAACACGGACACCACGACACACAGAGAAACCAAGTACAAACGAAACGTAATGATTCTGCCTAATTCTTAAAATAAATCATCTACCTGCAATCCTGCATGCATGTAACGGTATCGAAGAGTCCCCCGGGCCTAGTGGTGATTGTGAATGTCGCCAAGCTTGGAGGCCCCTGCTGGCGAAACCGTCGAAACGAGCCGTTGCTCTTTAACCGTCCAGTTAAAGTTGACGGTCATGGTGCGTCGTCGGTCAGTTGCCAATCTGAGAGCCCATGCCCGTCAAAAAATAAAGGAAAAACAGCGCCGAGACAGACTAGTACATAGTACATAGTTACATACATAAAAACAACTTCAAAAAACCGAAATGTAGGTATCCAACTATCCAAAAGAGTCCCCGGGCCTATAGTGGTGATCGTCGCCAAGCTTGGAGGGCCATCTGCTGGCGAAACGAGCCGTTGCGACTGGTCCTTGCTCTTTCACCGTCCAGTTAAAGTTGACGTGTCGTCGATCAGTTGCCAATCTGAGAGCCCATCGTCAAAAAATAAAGGAAAAACAGCGCTGGGACAGACTAGTCAACGGTCTGTCTCGAGAAACGAGTCAGTTGCGGACAGGTGTTGCGGTTGATGCTGGTCAGGGTGGTGGCGCGACGTCTTCTGAACTTCTGGACACTGTGCATTCGGACCTGACTATTTGCTCCTCCCCCTCCCGCACCCAAGCTCGTGATAGGTTGACAGGCACCCGTGCAGAGCGAATCAGCGTGTGCGTGGCTGGCACATGGCTGGCACATGAGCAATGAGTCCCGCTCATTGGTCCAAACTGTTGACTACACAGGTGCTGTGTGCGTGGCCAATGTTGAACTGCGCACTGTAGCCTAGCAACCGAGCAGCTGACTGCTAAAACACTTTGAAACTTTGAAAGTATAACATTTTAACATATGGACGAGTGAAATTAACATGTAGATTAAGTCTACCATCTGTGTTGTTTAAGAGTGAGTTTTTTTTTTTTTTTTTTTTTTCAGGGTTATTCTGTCTGTAGGCCAAAATTAAATTAAGATCAGCAAATATAGCAGAATAAATAAAATAGTGCGCTCCGGTGCGGTATTTCCGACCGTGCCCCGCCCTCCATGCAGAATGCAAATGTTGTCCAGCAGGGGGAGTGGTTTCACCAGTCTACCACCCTCCTGAGCCTATTTTGAATCTCATTGACTAAATCCCCGCCCCCTCACCTCAGAGGCCAACCAAGATGGCTGCGCCCGTTCAGGACTGGGAGGAGGACTGGGAATGTATGCTATTTTAATTAATTATAGGTCTGGTGAGCAAATTCTGACGGTCTGTTGGTGCTTGATATGCCCATATAACGTTCCGATTTTAGGTGTTGTGTTTTTTAAGACATTTTCGGCACTTATCTCCACCGTTATGTGTGATATAAGTGCAGGCTGTAGGCAGTTGCAATGGAGCGAGCACAGCAGACCGTCACCACAGAGGTACGGCGCCTTGTTGTTGGAACATGTAACATTATAAACTAATTTAACATTGTGTTGCCTGCTTTTTATTTGGTCCTCTTTGAGCCAAGGGAGGCCATGCTAACGACGTTAGCGTGACGCTAACGCATCTCACACAGTGAGCTAGCCCTCCAAGCAGAACCCAAATGCTACTGAAGTTTCTGACATTATGTAGGGTCCCGAGAGGGGCTAACAGTGAGCCTCACTGTACGTGGCATCAATACACCATCAAACGTTTTTAATGTGACAAGTTTTGGTGAGTTGGTGATCACACAGGACTGATTTGTTAGATCAACCTGGGATTGTATAATAGGTACTAAGTTGTGTGCTATCATGTGTCCATCCATGCTAGCCTAATAATAACCTAAGGATTGATTGTTAGATCACATCACCCTGGGATTTTATATTGGGCACTATAAATTATATGCTTGTCCATGCTAGCCTAATAATCAAATCTACAAGCTTAGATCGGCTATTTTCAAATGGGTGATTTTGATGCTATAATAACATGTTTTTTGGGGGACCACGGCCACCCTATAGCTCACACAACACTGTGAGCTTGTATATCGGCTATTTTCACATAAGTATATAATTTATAGTGGCTTGTTGATTTTGATGCTATATTAACACATGTTGGGGACCACGGCACTTGGAACTCCCTTAAGGACCCCTGGGGGTCCCCTGACCCCAATCAATGTTCTCTATAATATTTCAATGGGTCTGACTCAGCCATTAATCACAAGTCAATGGGCCATTCACCTGAAGATGATGGCTAACCAGGCAATTTTTAAAATATAGTCCAGATTGCCGTCCCAGAGAGAGAAAATGTTATTAAATATTAAATGCCATGTTCTTGTTTGCTGTTAATTCTAGGGTGTACTGAATGTGTGTATTCATATTATTTGAGACATGTGTAGGTGCCTTTATATGTAGTGTACATGATTGTGGATGCTGTGTGTTCAGCCTGTTGCCAACTAGTGTCATATTTAGAGTTGAGGCTTTGGACGGTTCGTTTTCAACCACTGCAACACAGGTTACTCCTCCCTATTTAAATGTATTTAGTCACATCAGCAAGTAGTGATGGTAAGTAGCGATGATGACATAGCAAACAAAGCCCTGGTAGGTAGTACATGCCAGCTATATGTTGGGATTTGGGTGCAACTCCCAGGAGGGCTGTCAAATGCTGTCTCATGCTGTCCACTGTCCAGTTGTATGTTTACAGAAAATGTTCAATTCATTGTCACGCTGTCCAGTTAACAAATTAAGATCGGCTCATCTGAAACCCACTTATGTTTTCTTGTAGACACTGTCCTACGACCAGATAGCTCTGTGATTACACCTTTAGCACATGGTGGCTTTACTCTGCAGTAGGGATGCACCGAAAGGGAAATTCTTGGCCGAAACCGAATACCGAATATAGGAAACAGTTGGCTGAAAACCGAATCCCGAATATCCGAATATGATTAATAATACATATCTTTTTTTCTTACCATTCCTGTCATGTCTGTACCTTAAAGTGACCTGATTTATGGCTAAATAAATGGTTATGGCAAAACTTAACTTAAATAATAATCACTATTATGGGTCCATAAAACATTTATTCAGCTCGTTTGAATCCATTAATTGCATACACTATTCGGTGATATATTTTCTGCCTATTCGGGCCGAAACCGAATAGGCCGAAAATGCAATTTTAGCCATTTTCTGCCGAATATTTTCTGCGGCCGAATATTCGGTGCATCACTACTCTGCAGCCACACTAGCCTCGGAAACCCAGACATTATATCCAGGAAGAAAAAAGTAACCACACTGACCACTTCTTTTCACACATTGAAAATAATTACTACTTAGGCCCTATTAAATAGTATAAAGAAATAAGTGAGTGGTGCTCTCTACATCGTCATGATGTGCCTATTTGCTCAGACACTGATGTAATTGTGATTGGCCAGAATGAGATGATGAATGATAAGAGCGACCCTCATTTCACACAGGTGTGTTTTTTTTATTTCTCACATGTTTGTTTAAATGTTCTGCAGTGTGGAATAAGTGTTATCATATCTATTCTGCCTATGACTACACGTCACATTATTATCAATTACCAGTGTACAACATTTCACGAAGTGAAACGGGCAGAACGCAGCATAGCAGTTTCACTGCTGCTATTCTTGAGGGTGGGTTGACCTTGTAGGTCAGTATATCAGTGGGTTTGAAGGGGTTCCAGGTGGTCCCCAGCTAAATGATGGAGAATTGTTAAAGGACCACTTCACCCCTTTTGCAACCAGATCTTATTTAAATGTTTACGGCACAAACACGTTCCTGGGTGTTTTCTTATGTGTGCAATAAGTGTTTTTAGATATTTTAGTAATGGTGCCATAATCATCATGACCATTTCATGAAAATGTGGTCTCACGTCCATCCTGGACTACAATCCAGTCAAACACAGAGTTCATTATTTTTCAGGCCATAGGGGGCAAATTTCAAATTGTGCTACTGTTATCTACTACTACAAATACTACTGACATTGAGTGACTGCAGCTTGTTCCAGCAGCAAAATGTCCCTTTAACTAAATGGACCCTTATAAGATCTTTTACGCTTGAGTGTAAAATGAAGGCAAATGTTTCATTGTATGCTCTCAAGAGTACAATTGTTAAACACCTGGATTACTTCATTTACAGAGTCTACAGAATTGGAGAATGTTGAATTATTCTGAACAACTCCTGTTGTCTCTTATACCAACATCCATACAGTATGGAATCCTGAGTCTGAGAGGCTCCATCTAGCGCCACCCTTATGCCATTTTTTACTATTTAAAAAAACATTTTAAAATAGTTCAACTAGCCGATCTACATCGAGACATTGTGAGCTTGTAGATCATTTTAAAAGATTGTGTATTGAAGAGTAGTTCAGAAGTTCAAGGCCTTCTGTCTTGAACTTGACAGCCATAGGGAATCTGAGGGGGGTTCAGGGGAGTCCCTGCTAAATGTGATTACTAATACTACAGCATCAAAATCAGTACTTTAACCACTTTAACCCTATTTGAAAATAACAGATCAACAAGTTCACAGGATGGGTAAAATGCAGAGGACGAATTTAACCTATGTACTGTAGCCTATATAAATGTTAAATGGTGCTTTTATACAGCGCCTATATCCAAGGCGCTTTACATAGATTGTGCATTACATTCACCCATTCACACTGTACACACATTCATTCATACACCGATGGCGGAGAAAATCATGCAAGGCACCAACCTGCTCATTGGGAGCAATTTAACCTCGCGTCACCAGGCTTTCCACCTCGGAGGAAAAGAACAAATAGACTAGCTCGCATAGGATGGATTTGACTTCCGTCCGTGGCTACAGGCCAATGAGCGAGCTAGAGGCGTGTTCGCATGTGTATTAGAATATTTGGGAAATCATGGTTTACTTTATTTTATTAGTATATACATTTGAAAATGTAATGCAACACATAGAATATCACCTGAGAAGCAATATATTAAAACAACTTTGAATAATTTGCAAATAAAAGGAAAGTATGTATGGGAACAACCAAACCAAACAATGTTCTTCTTATAACACAGTCTAATGGCGCTGTTTATTTAGCAAATAGCAATATCAACAGTCCATGTTGGGATCTACTGAGTGTGTACAGCTGGATACCTGAGGCTTACACAGCACAAATAGTTTCAGAATTCCTTAATAACGGGTTTTGTTTCATTTAAGAAAAAATAATCAGCATAAAATAGCTGGAGACCCAGTCCAATCATAATATGATCTATCTTTCTTGGTAGGTGGCGTCCGTTCAGGCATAGTTGGATAAATCTGCTTTTGTAAATACGCTCTTTGAAAAAACGAATTAAGAAAAGATTCTTCTTTTAAAATAGCATCAGTTATCAATCTGTTAACTTGTGGCAATATGTATTTGTGCAGAGCACGATGTAATCAATTCAAAACCACAAAAGACAATGACCTCCATATTTCATTGTTTTTTTTGTCTGTTTTTTTAATAAACAAAGACTGCATTTGAGTTCCATAACGAATGCCCCATGGTGAGATACGCAACAAAAAACATCAACAATTCAGAAAAAATAGGTGTGTGGAAAAGTCTGTTGCAATATGATCATGATCAGTTCAACCCCATTTTATACTTCATTGTATAATGGTGTCGTGCGAAAAAATAGCTGATCTGCTATTTTCACAATTTGCAATGACAAAATTTGCTCACACCTGCCCAAAATAGGGACACAAGGTTGAAAGTGGTTATGGGGTTTGTCTGTCAACAGGAGAGATTTATTAGAAACGCATTCAGCACAACTAGACGTGGACACAGAATGACAAGATACATACATTCAATTTAATTTCCTACAAGCTCTATGGGGTGCAACGTGTAATTGGTTGCCCATGCGTTGTCTAAAAACAGTCCACCTTTAGCACTCCATTGCCCACTCAACAAAATGATACAAAAGGGAGTGTGGCCTAAATTCTAAAGCATGGATAATTAGGCATAGATTTTGGTACAAATGTTCAAACTGATAAATGTATTGTATATATATTTTTTTCTCTTTTACATTTTTACTCCCTCTCCACTCTGCACAGTAAATCCTTTGTGTTCATTTAACTCAGAAGGGTCAAGGGTGTACAAATGGACCCGCAGTTCAGTAAAATGACCACGGAGGATATTACTGTGTGGGTGCAGTACAAGGCTTTAAGTGGTGCAGAGTGCTCACGTGAAGGGTGGGTGGGTTTTTGGGGGCGCACAACAGACAAGAGCACAGAAAAGCCAGGTATGTCTATAAAATGAAACAGTACATCAGAAAACAGGCCCTAGTGGTGTCCATACACACAGTCTTATTCACACCAATACAAAGGATGTCTGCTTTTTAGAAGGTGGGCACCTTCTGCAGGTCAGACTGTAATATCACTGGCCTTGCACACTATAGTCGAGTGTGCACACATGCAGAAAATGTGCAAGCACGCACGCACACGCACACACACACACACATATACACAAATACTGTTGGGAGAGGGGGGAGAATCGAATGGATGCGAGGCAGTGCCATTTGTGACTGCATACACATTTAGACTTGATCTCCGTATGGAAATCAACTATGTACAACAATGAACAGTCCTTGTAAAAAGAGAATGGTGAAGTATCGGAGCTGCCGTGGGGTTTATTTGGCACACTCCTGCTGTGCCAGATTAGGTTTAATATCAAACCTTTGGCAGACATGAGAAAAAAAAAGTATCAAATCCGACTATGTACATATAAAGTTTTGTGCTCTTTCAGATAGGCAGGGTATCCAATGGCATAATTCATCACCCGCAGGCAACAGCATCTCACGCTGTGCACTCTCTCGTGCACACACACACACGCACACACACACACACACACACACACACAAATATATAGGGAAAATAATAAAATCATATGCACCACATACAAATATTTACACGTTTGCAAACATCAGGTTTCCTGGAAAATAAGCTACAGTTATTGAAGTATGAACATAAAAAAGCTGTACTACTATTATTTTCTTTAGTAAAATTAAACTTACGGTATACTACTCAAGTAATTTGACCATTCATATTCACTCTCTCTGGGGAAACTTCCGTTCAAAGGTCTCAATCACAGGAGCCCTGGCAGTTCACCCCCATCAAAGTTCTCATATGTTGTTTCCTGTTTTTTTTTTTTTTTTCTTTTACTTGAACACATGAACAGAGTGATTCTGGGGTGCCATCCCCACCCTGGATCAATTCAATGTCATCCTCCGTTACAAAGTCAACAGGCAGGCCTGCCTGGCCAATGAGAGGGAGAGCTGATTTGGAGCCGGCAGACTTCAAGGGCAGGAATAGAGGCCGTGACATGGCCAAGTCCTTTTTTCTTTTTTTTTCTTCACAAAGCCCGCGATAGCAAACAGCTCGCAGCCTTCACATTCATACCATCAAAACCTTTTGAAAAAAGATACTTTACCTCCCAAACTCTTCACAATAAAGTGCTTGAGCTAAAAAACAAACGATATATTTACAAATCTACATATTCCACTGCCATTCAGACCACTGCTGATGTCTCCATATCTGTCACTACTTTGTACTGTATGTGTACTGTATATACAGTGTAAATTACATCCTGCTTGTGTGACTAAATGGGTGTTTTCTTACAGTGTTGGGCTGCCTGCCGTTAGTAAATATCTGCGATCCCTTCCACTTCAATACTTTAGTTCAGGCTGTCAACAACAGGCAGGAGATTTGAAACATCCGTACTCTTTTGAAATAATAAATAACAGTAACAACAACAGAGTAAATAACAATTCATAATAAGAATTCATAAAAAAAACGCCCACAAGAGCCCCCCCCCCATTGTCCTGCCCACTTTACTTTTTCTTTCTCCTTGTAATGAAAAAGCAAATAAGATCTTGAGCGGTGGAGATACATATGTCTTTTCTCGGTTGTCTTGTCATCGTGATGGCTAGCAAAATAACTTAACAGAAATGCACTTGAGACAGCGCAGGTTAAGTCCATGTCTGGTTGAAGTCATTTTAAGCCTTCCAGGATTTATTAAGCATCTTTGGTAGTGAAGCTGTGCATCAGTTACTCTTGGCGCTAAAAGTCTGCGATGCAAAAAGTAATACGGACTGCTGCATGGATGGTTGAAGAACAAGATGGAACCAGTCAAATGAAAAGTGCTTGAGCTGCTACAAGAGGGAACTGTGGGTTTGTGGGGATTGTAGTCCATAGTCTCAAGAGAGTGGTCCCTCTGGAAAAGGTCAGGGTTGTCCTCTCCTTTGTGTGTGTGTGTGTGGTCTGCTACTCGTACAGTGTGACTGTACAGTAGCAAAGGGCAGAAATTCGCCTGTCCACACTTGCCTTGTCTGTGGGGAAAACACACACATAACAGAGAACAATATTAACGCATAGAAATACAAAATACAGTTCATATCCATTTATTGGTATTGTTATTTTATTCATTTTGATTTCATTAAGACATCCATTGCTTTTTTTCCCAAGTGGCCCATCTCAGTCCGTCTCTCATCTCATCTATCCATCCTAGTGCTGCACGATACTTGCTCAAATTTTAATCTCGATTTTCCTCTACAAGAATTGAGATCACGATTGCTCACATGATTCTCCTTTTTTCCATGAAATATATTTGTCGTCTTCAGTCTGTAGTTGCTGAACATTTACTACATTCAGAATGTGGCACCTGGAGCCAACTACTGTGGCTTTAAACAGACTCATCAAAGTGCTTGACTCTCTCTTGTAGCAAAAACATAAGAGTAACTCAAATTAATTGGACAGTACTTAGTTTAGACTAGTCATTGGTTACACCAGTCATTAGTCCTACAACCTATCCTACCCTCACCCTAACCCTAACCTCCCACGGGGCAGCACACCTAAACCTAACCTTTACCCTCTCTCAACCCTTAACGCACCCCTCACCAACCTTAATCCGGTCGTTTTAACGCACCCCTCACCAACCTTATGTCTAACCAAAGACTAGTCTAGACTAAGTATGCACCCCGGACAGCCAACTAGTGCTGCACAAGTTCACGATTCTTCACAAAATGAGATTGCACAAGTGTCTGAATCTAGATTGCGTTATTTTTTTCAATTAACTGCACTAATCCACCCCCTCTCCTCAATCTGCATGTGAGCATGCACCACTCACATTTGGCCACATTCTCAATGTCAGCTGGGTCCTGCAAGATCTTGGAGAGTCCCTCCAGCAACATGGCAGCCTTGTTGTAGCGGTATGCTATGTCTTCTGTCTGCTGGAACATCTCGTCCAGAGCAGCTGACTGGACCTGGACAATGCACGAGAACCAACAAACACCCCATGATGACTGAAACCGTTCAGAAGGATTCTCCTCGAAAAGTGTGAAGGCCGATAAATAATTGGGTTTTGGACATTTCGATACAGAGACCTTCAAAGTAAGATGTTAATGAGATGAGCAACAAGGGAGTATGAGAATACAGGATGACGTGTTGAGTAACAGGACTCTGCATCTCATGCGTTGTTTCCGTTGTTATTTAATATTTGGAATTTAGAATTCTGCAGTCACTCTTAGGTATAGGGGATGCATTACGGAAACTGGTCTTTGATGTCATTTAAACGAGGGAAAACTAGATTTTAAAACACTTGCAGTTAAAGGTATATTCAGTGATTTCACTTAATTCAAATATAACTTTTTTTCCCTTTTTTGGGGGATAATCCTCCCTACTATAGATAGTCTGTTGACCATATAAGGACTCGGAGTTCCTCCCTGTCCCCAGTTGACCCCTGGGGTAAAACCCTGGTTTCAGTTTTGGTGGCAGGTGAGAAAGCCCTCATCCAATCAGGATGAGAGGGGCCTTCCTCCAATCATAATCGAGTTGGTGCACGTGATGTTGGCCTGTTGCACTCCCCCAAAATCACCCTAATCACTGAATGCTCCTTTAATTTATGGTTACATTTATGTGCTAATATTTGATTTATATTCTAATATCCGACAGTATAATAATATCCGACTGAAAGGCCAGGCCACGTTACCATTTCCACCGCGTAGTTGTAGATGAGCTTCTCGGCCGTGACGCTGTTGATCTCGTCTACGAATCGCTGCTTGTCCGAGAAGAAGTGGTTGAGCCTGTCGGTGAGCCGGCGGCACAGAGAGATGCAGCTCTTGTAGCGCTCGTTCAGGCTCTTCACCACTGTGGAGACAGAACGCTAGAATGAACCGCCGTGGAATAACACCACAACCGACAAGTGGACAGAAATCACACCCGTGTGAAGTAAGTGGCGCAACTCCGTGTGGGGGTCCCTGGGGGGGGGGACCCAGGGTGCCGGCCCGATTCCGACGTGTCCGAAACGGTTGAGAAATGACTACTGTACTGTCACTGTACCTGTATACTGGCACACCCGAAATCACCATATATACAGTTAATATGTGCGTGTGTTTGTGTGTGTATTAGGTTGCGCACAGGTGGTGAAAAACAACCATGCTGTTTTTGTGCTCAGACCATAGACTGTAAAAAATATGGACAAAGCGTTCTCCAGGTCTAACATGAACGTAAAATGAAGCCTGTCAGTCCTTGTATTGTAAGTCGCCATCTTTCTAGATCCGTTTTAGCCCAGCTGGCCATTGGCTGGCCCAGACAACGAGGCGGGACTTCCCCCCTTCTTCTCTGTTGGTTTTTATTTTGACTCGAGTGGAAGGGGAATCCCGATCATAGACTGTAACGGTAGCCACGCCCCTCAGAACATACGCGACTTTATGGCCACAACAGGCCATTATATGAACTTTCAGGAAATCCCGATTTCCTCAGTGGCTTCACAAAATATCTGTCTGACTGCCCCCCTGGCTCAGACGCACCCAGCCACCCACACACACACACACACACACACACACATAGTCCCTTAAGGAAGTGGTTGCAGCACTTAAAAAATGCAGAGAAATACTAGAAGTTATATAAGCAGTGTTATTTTTGTTTTAATTTAGTTTTAGTCACATTTTAGTCACCCGGAATGTTTTAGTTTTAGTGTTTTAGTCGACTAAACATCATAAGACTTTAGTCTTGTGAACAAAATGTGTTTTGGCGGGCCTTGATGCCGTCATAATGAAACTTTTCAGCATGCAACTAATTGTAAAATTACTTAGACTGGATCTCTTGTCCACTAGTCCCTTGAACTCCCTTCCTAACATTTTAGTCTAATTTTTATTTGTTGACGAAATTGTCAATATGTATTCTTAGTTTTAGTCGCCATAGCTTAGTTTTCATTTAGTTTTCGTCAGTGGAAAAAGGTAGTTGACGAACATTTTTCGTCTTAGTTTTAGTCGACGAAAACAACACTGTATATAAGAACACTTTATGCACCCCTTTCTTATAATCCATGTCGTGTTGAGATTGTATTCCTGTCCTATAACCTAATCATCTGCATCTAACCAGTCATGGCTGAAGCAGAGATGGACAGGTGACGCCATTGAGCTAAAAACTGGTCAGCCACACTTTGAACGTAAGTTCTTTTATCTGTGAAATATAGATAAGTAGATGAGATTGCTCAGCAACGTCAGAAAAGTATATAAAATGGTTAAAACAATGTGGACCTTTCCCATCCATATTATCATCTTTACAATGTTTTGAGAAATCAGCTCGGTGCAACACTCGGGGGCATCTTTGCATGTTGCAGTTTGCTCACTTCAAAACTGCTGACGCGCCGCATTTTTAACGATGTCATTCCAGAATAACTGCTGCCCTTGCAGAGTGCAAATGATCCCTACCTACCGAGGGTTGTGGTGTGTGGAGATATTCCACACTGAGAATATTATCTTTACCTTGTTTAACAGCAGTAGAAGGATTGAGCTTGGCTGATTTGATCTGAGCCTTGGCCAGATGGAGGGAAGAGGCCAGGAGCTGAGCCGCCTTCATGTACAGCACCAGCTGTTCCACTTGCCTGCAGCAGGGGGCAGCAGAGTCACACACTACAATCAGTACGTTCACAAACAGAAGCGGTTTGGACTTATCGTTTTATCGTTGCTTCCTGGCCTCACAAAAACAATATCACAAAAGCGAGAAGTGAGAATATATGCCTAGAACAAGAAATATCATTATGTGGTATAGTAGTAAGTGCACTGCAGGGTCTACGTTAAATAGTTATTCTACAATACACACATTGATTTGTGCTCTGACACATGCCGGAATTATATTACTTTTCCTTTTCAAGTTATTTTAAATGTGATTCTGTTGTTTTCCTACAGACGATGACGTTCAAGACAGATTATGAATTATCATGAATTCTGTGAAAGGGTAAATCCTTTGACAGTTGCATATAGTTGTATATAGATATATATTCATTTTTCACACACCCCCACTCCTTGCTGAGTTGGCTGATCTGGTCGACAACCACGCTATCCTGGGGCGGGTAGAGGCACGCAGCGGACATGCCCAGGTCTGCTCCCCCGGCGCGCACCGCGGCGATCTCCAACACGCAGTCGCTGAAGGACAGCATCATCTGCAGGTGTCTCAGTGTGTCCGTGTGCTCGCGCTGCAACAACAACGGGAACAGAGTCAGTGGAGCGTTCAAGTTACGTATAGGCCTACTCCTGTGCTGTGTTTTCTGGCTGATACTGGAGTCGTAAAGCTGAGTTCATATCACGCGGGCACACACGCGCGCACACACACACACACAGTGTTTTTGTTTTTTTAAATAGTAAAAAAATGGCACATTAGTTTAGGGATAACGGTTAAGGGGCGGCACAAGATATAGCCCACAGTCACATTTTTGTCACCTGGAATGTTTTGCCGTTTAGTCTAGTTTAAGTCGACTAAATGTCATGCGATTTCAGTGGACTACATCTACGGTTGATTTAGTCGACTAAAATGTATTTTGGCAGGCCTCGATGCAGCCGTAATGGCTGATTTTACACTTGCTGAAAATGGCCGATCTACAAGCTCACAACGCGATCTCTTGTCCACTAGTACCGATTTAGTCTAGTTTTTATTTCTTGACGAAATTGTTGATATATTTAGTCTTAGTTTTGGTCATCGTAGCTTAGTTTTCATTTAGTTTCTATTTCGTTTTCGTCATAGTCGACGAAAACAAATCGTCATATAGTTTTAGTCGACGAAAACGACACTGACACTGACACTGACACTGACACACACACACACACACACACACACACACACACACACACACACACACACACACACACACACACACACACACACACACACACACACACACACACACACACACACACACACACACACACACACACACACACACACACACACACACACACACACACACACACACACACTCTTTCACTGCCTCCTCTCCCCTTACCTCTCTCGCTCACATCAAGCACTTCTGTAGTTACAACAGTGCCCAGGCATTCTGCCATTGTGTATTCTGCATGTGTTTAGGACCAAGAAGTACAGTGGCATTCCAGTCTCTCTCTCTCTCTTTTAATCCTCACCTCCATCAGGGTTTCCTCGGGCAGCTCGGGGGCCTCAAAGGTGATGAATCCTTCCAGGCTGGGTGGAGACGTGCCGTAGGGGACGTAGCGCAGGCTGCCCGGGCCCCCTCCTTCTGCCACGTGGTGACCCCCGCCGGAGCCCCCCCCTGGGGGCGAGGTGCCGATCGCCATGCCCGGAGGCGAGCCCACGTACACCCGCCCACTGACGGAGCACAGGGAACCTCCGGAACTGTTGGAGCCCACTGAGGGAGAAGAAGATTATTGGAAATGATTTTGATGTGCAACATAATGTGATTTTATTCACGTTTCCCCCCTTTGTTTCAGTATTAGTTTCTAGTAGCACAAATATTTAATAGCTAAACGAAACAATTCCATTGTGATTGTTCGTAACGCTTGGTCATAAAATCCAGGGAGTTGCAAACTAACATTTCACTGCAACTTGCAACAACAATAAATAATAAAGGAACTGTATTGAAGTGAACATGATCCTTTGCAACTCCAACTGGAATTTGAAAATATTTGTATTAGCGCTTCAGGTTTTCTTTTGCTGCATTTCAGTATACGCATAGAGAGGAAGATGAAGCCAGAACAAGACAGAACGCCCTCCATGAGAGATGGACGGCAGAAGAAGTGAAAGTCACCGGATGGCAGGAAAGGGAAGGCACACTTTTATGCTTATCAGCAGTTCTACTAGCAGTGAAGCAACCAAGTTGTGTGGAGTTTTTTGCATGTTCTCCCCGTGTCCCCTATAGGGTAGGTATACTCTCACAAAAACATGCAGTGATCCTGGTCTCTAAAACTACCTCCCCCTGTCCAGCCGGGGGACGCCTGATGGAGGGGAAAGGAACTGGTCGGAATAACATGTTCCTTCCACGCGCTACGTCCGACCGGGGAAAGGTGTAAAGAAGCAGCTTGGACTCCTCATGCATAGAAGGAGGCATGAGGTCAGTCCGCTGCCCCCCCCCCCCCAGGTTGGCAGAGGAAGTGTAGCGCCCAGGATTACATTAGATAATTGGCACTGGGTGAAAAAACTGGGTTGCAAAATCGTGGCATAAAAATGATAGAAAACCCCCCCCCAAAAAAACCAACCAAGTTGTTATTTCAAGCAGCTTTAAGCAGACGCATGCCATGTTGTGAGGCGCTACATGCAGGGGGGGGGGGGGGGGGTTAGCTTAGCTTAGTGGGTGACCTTGGTGGTGGGAGCCTACAGCGGGCCACACAGCCAACTGTTTTCCCATGGGGTGGAAGAAGTGGCATTTGGGTCTCTCACCTGAGGTGGTGCGAGGCCTGCTGCCCAGGTGGCTGCAGGTCGGGGGGGTGCTGCTGCTTGGCGGCGAGCCCACGGTGAATAGGACGGTGCGGGGGCTCGCCGCCCCACCCGGAACCAGCGCGCACGGACCTGCAGGGGCTGGGGTTGGAGGGGGAGGGGGGGGGGATGAGGATGTGTCATTCAACAGCAAACCATACATGTGTGCGCCATACGAGGGTGACAGCCAACGGCACAAGAAAAGTGATTTTTAACGTGCGAGCGTTTCATCTCTTTCTTTTTTGTTGCGAAAACACATCCAACAGCCGTGACGTTTAACAGCTATATACTCATGCCCACAACGTCATACATGTGAATACTCTCCGCAGACCATGTGAGAGAAGTGAGTGGTTACGTTGAGATAAGCAAAGGGAGCAGCAGACGACGAGCGATGTGTGTACCTGTGTCCATAGGTCGCTCTGTGTTCAGGCTGTCTGTGCTTCCCTGATAGGGTTGCCCGCCCAGGCTGAATCTGATTGGCTGTTCAGACAGACGGCCGGTGCTGACTGACCTATGTGGAGAGAGCACAGCGGAGGGAGCGGTTAACGGGGAGAGGGTTCCACAGAAGACAATTGGGATCGTCCTACAGGAGACACAGGGAAGAGCCAGTGGTGCTGAAATATACATTCAAAGATTTGCGCCACATTTTCACGACTTTTCATAGCGCGCCACTCGGTGTGTCCTACCTGCCAAAGGTGGTTCTGCTGCCTTCAGGCGCCGCCTGTCGTCCGCTGGGGTAAGGGCTGCAGTGGTGGGCGCAGACCTCTCTGGCGTCCGGCAGTGTCTTGGCGGGCGTGGGGCTGTCAGCCAGGGCCATCAGGTTACAGGACGCCTGCGTTTTGGGGATTTTGAACGGCGCCGAAATTGTCTAAAAAAAAAGGAATGGAGAAAACACGAATGAGTTGAGTTTGTGTTGGCACAGTTGTTATTATTATTATTATTATTATTGGCACTTTGTGTTAAAAGATTGCAATGACAATGTTTGATATGGGGTGTAAGACGAGACGGTGCCAAGTATCCGAGTTAACCTGATAATTATCACACTTGTTCATACTTGTTCAATTTAATTGTATTTGTCCCTCATTCACCTTACCAATCAAAACAGACAGATCCATTTAGAGAGAGAGAGAGAGAGAGAGAGAGAGATGATATGTGATGAGAAAGAAAGAAAGAAAGCTAAAACACGTCTCCAACCTTTGTGGGTGATCCAATGATGGTGGGCAGAGGGGTCTTCTGAAGCCAGTCGGAGGAGCGCGGAGAGGAACCCAGGACCAGGTGCTTGGTGGGGGAGGTTCCCAGGCTGGCGGGGCGACCCAGCTGTGGGGAGTGACCGGAGGAAGGGTAGTTGTTGGAGCCGTGCAGCAGGGGATCCGACTGCTGCTTGTGAAGCTTATGCCTGGTCTGGTAGGCCTCCATCGGCGTGGGGGAACCCTGCATGCGAGCACCCAGCAACTGGGACGACGGGATGGGAGAGCCTGCATGGTCGGAGATGGGAGGGGAGGAGGGGGGGTTACATTGAATGAGTTGCGTTAAAAAACCCATTTAGACCCGAGGACGATTCTACAAATGTCTAAATCCTGACAGTTTTCTGAAATACCTTTATGTTTCTATATCAGTGGTGCTCAGGGACGGATTAACCCCCCGAGGGCCCCTGGGCCGGTCATTTTTGCAGGGCCCCCATAGCGCACGTGCTCGTGTTTTTCCGTGTTTTTATCATCTTTTTGACCTAAATTTAACAAAATCAATGGCCAATGAAGGGCCCCAGGAGCCCTTTTCAAACCTAGTACCTTACGGTCCAATTTCCCTGAAGGGCCCCTGAGAGCCAAGGGCCCCTGGGCCACGGCCCCACTGGCCCAATGGCTAATTTGTCCCTGGTGGTGCTCAATATTTCATGTTAAGGAGCCCAGAAACTATGGGCTGAAAATATGTTGTTTCAGGGACTCCTCCCAGAAGCAAAGATTTGTAGATCTGCTCTTTTTCAATAGCTAAATTATAATAAATAATAATGCTTAAAACACCAAAAGGCGTTCCAGTCCAGAATGGGTTAATTTATTTAATATATCTTTGGTAAATGAATGCCCTAGTTCGTCATAGCGCAGTGTCACATGAAAGTGGCAGAACTAGCCCTATCTACAAGCTCGAAATGTCGTCACATTGTAGTGTTTCAACAAAGCTGATGTCTCTTTTCAGGCAGCCATAAAAGTGCTCCGAAAGCTTTTGTTCGATTGTAAAACTTGATCAAAAATACCCTAAACATATTTTGGAAATTGGAAATGTATTTTCACAGCAATCTTTGCCACTTTGTTGGTTTATGTTGAAGATGTACAAATCACCACTAGATGGCCCTAGAGTCTGCTAACGACCACAGTTTTTCACCTACTTCCAAACAAAGTCACAGTATTTTATGAACCTTCACTTCACTGTTGCAAAGTCAGCAGAATAGAGAGAGTAGAGAGACAGGTGTACTTTCTAAGTTTCTAGGTCATTCACAACATCTATAGAAAGGGATATTTCTCTGTGCCTTTGGCTATAGCCCATGGGGTGCATCTCAGGAGCAGGACACGATGCAGCAATAAGAAGAAAACATGTACTGGATAGCACTTATAGTAGGTGAAGACCAATGTTTCGATTGTTACATCTTAACCAGAGTCATAAAATCTATGTTTGTGTACTTCTGACAAAGTACAGCACTGTGACCTGTCTGATGTAACAGCTTTCCGTTCCGCCTGTAGCAGTTACCATGACAACAAACCACATGGCACAACAAACGGAGTCACTTGTGAGACAAGCGTGGTTGAATGTTTGTGTATGAATGTGCACATATTAGGATTGTCTGTTTGTGTGTCTGTGTTAAATGTGTTAAAAGTCCACAGACTGGCCCAGGCCGTAGCGTAACGGTCTGGGCACCGGACTGGTGATCCAGTCGCGGTGTGCCGCGGGTTCGACTCCCGAACCCGACACGGCCTTTACCGCATGTCATCCCCCCATCTCTCTCCCGTTTCCTGTCAGCCTACTGTCTGTCCCTTAAAAAATCAATAAAAGGCGTAAGCCGCAAAAAAATATCTTAAAAAAAAAAAAAAAAAAAGTCCACAGACTTGGCTGCCACTTGACGTCATTTCTGAAAGCCAGACGTCGGAGGGGCTTGCGCCCCTCAAAAGGAGAGAGAGAGAATGAGAGAGAGAGAGAAAACAAACTAAAGCCTTATGACAGCTGCTGCTATTATCTTAACAGAAACAGTTGTTTGTCTTGTGTGTCTGACGTCATAAAAGGTGTTTACATCCTGACAAGGCGACAGGCTAACACTTCAGTTTCAATGGAAGTCAGTTTCATGACGCTGCAAACTGACGCCTGACAGCTACAAAAAAGTCGAGCTGGCTTCAAACTTTTGCCAGCGCTCCAGCAACGCAGTGAAGCGTCAATCAATCTTATGATTAGGTTTTACCATTTCCACTCTCTCCCCACAATTCCTGCTCTGTTCCGTAAATGGAAGAAAGAATCATTCTTGCCGTTAACCAGTTCCCTGTGCCATTTAACCGTGCCATTTCCAGCTGTTGTCGCTGCATGCTTGTGTGAACGCAACATTTACATGTTCTTCGGAATATGCCTTGGCGTACTGACAGCAGCCGTGTGAATATGATCAATTGACGAGTTAATTGATGTCCGGATTAACTGGAGTTGTGCAGCTGTGCTTGTGAACTCACCTCCAGATGAGCTCCGACTGCGAGACTCATGACTCTGGGGATGCCCGCAGCAACAGTGGCCGAGCTGCTGGGGGGTGGTGCCCACTGAGAAACGCACACACGCACACAAACACACACACACACACACACACACACACTTAGCTGCTGTTGCAACATCACGTCATCTGACATTCACTTCAGGCTGCATTTAACCATCTATTTTGAGCAGTTCATATAGTATAAGCAATATAAGTGAAAATATCATATATGCATGCTATCTACAAGCTTGTAGATCGGCAATATTTTTGGAAGACATTAAAAGGCTATACAAGTGGTTAAAATGTGGATTTGGCAGTGAGATACTCTCTGCCGCCTGGAGACTAGCCTCGGAAACCCATACGTTTTTATTTCCAGGGAGAAAAAAAAGTCTGCTACTTCAATTCGGCATAGAGTAGCGCAAACATTGCTCACTCCCTGTTGATTTCTGATCGTCTGCACCTTTGTTAAATTGACACGCACACATGTACATACACACACACACACTCCTCTCTCTCTCTCTCTCTCTCTCTCTGTCGCTCTAAGTAATTAGTCTCATGTCGCGCAGCTGCGCATAGTTTCTCCCGGCGGCTCCTGCCGGGAGCTGCCTATGCCATAAAAAGCATAGGTGAGTTCCAGGCTACCTGGAGACAGACAAAGACATGTCGGGACATGTCCTCCTTACCGAGAGGAGAGGGGGAGTAGGGGCGGGAGCTGCCCGTGGAGAGACGTCGGCCCTGCTGCACCGCCTGAGGGACGTCGGAGGCGGAGGAGGAGCTGGGGGATCCAGACGACGCCTTGGGGAAACCCATGGGGCTGGTGTTGGAACGCCTCACCGTGCCAGACCTGGACAACAACAAACGATGTGAAA
>NC_139706.1:18029784-18187284 GCF_964188405.1 Protomyctophum parallelum | reverse complement strand
CGGGCCCTCCTTTTTTTTGGCCCAGAGACAAGTTACCTTAACAAAAAGATCTTTGCCCGATGATAAATACACAAGTACAACTTGTGAGCTGCGATATGAGTTTATGATATGAGCTTGGGCTTTATCACGTAGCCTACTGCCGCGACGTTATCAGTGAATTAACTGATCTTTTATTGCTTCATTGTTCATGTTGGTCACACCATTTGAATGAAATCTAATCGGGCAAGAAAGGTGGGAAAGGATTTCTGTCTCACTGCCACAGTGCAACTCAGGCCTTTGTGTGTGTGTGTGCGTGCGTGCGTGCGTGCATGTGGATGTGTTCATCTATGTTTAATACGGTAACTGCCCAGCGTCAGTAGGAACCAGTCAATTGGTGTGCCCAGCTCATTGGCCGCTGCCGTTCATTGGTAAACGATGTGTCTCCAGGGAAGCTATAGGAACTTCCTAGCATTGAAGGCGGAAGTGACTATACTAGCCAATCACAGCGTGTCTTTTCCGGGATTCATCAATTCAATCCAAAGGAGCTTTGTTGGCATTAGGAAAAGAAAACATTTACATTGCCAAAGCAAGTGCCGCTGGGAAAGAGGGAGTCATGCCTCTCATTGGCCTATCAAACCTCCCCTTCTGTGACGCACGCAGAAGCTTGACAAAGGAATCTTGGGAAGTTTTGCCTTCAACAGAGACACGCGCCTCACCAGAGCCAAAGGAGGCCTCTACCTTTGTATGTCTGTGGCTTCAGAGCCCTTTTCAAGGTGACAGTGACTCCATCTTGTTGTGCAGATAGCATAGCAAGTTAGCAACTATAATAACCAAAACCGTTCACGAGAGGATCGCCGACCACACGAGGTGTGAATTCGTCTGCACACACTGACAATTCACCTGCCAATGTATGCTAACTAAATATGTAAATAAATACATCTATATATTGTACTGTATTCTTGCTTTATTTAACAGCCAAATCATTAATATTATATATATATATATTTTTTTTTAACTGCCAAGATGGCCAGCAATATTATCATTTAATGGACATAAATGCATAACAGCCAACTCCCCATAAAGGCCATGCCCATTTGTTGCACACTAGATTTTCGTCCATTTTGCATTTTCTTCAAAACGTTTTGCTACTACAGATTTTGTCCAAATCTCACATAAATCGCTACACATGATCTCTCAAGTCATGTGATCAATATGTATCAGTCAGACTGTTCATATTTCATTCCATTCGTCCCAAATAGCAGATCTACAAGCTCATAGCCACGAGCTTGTAGATCTGCTATTTTTTGAAAAATCGTGAAAATGTTCCCTGGAATGAACAGCATATTTTCAGATTGGGGTCGCGGCCAATTACATAATAAGTTTGGGGTTCCTTCACATGAAATAGTTTGAGCACCACTGATACAGAAACATGAGGTTTTTCAGAAAACCTGAACCTGAACACTCGAATTGAAAAAAGCTGATGACACAGATCCGAAGACGGAATACTAATTTATTAATAGCAACTGGCATGCCGTTCTACGGGGGGAGCGATCATAAACACGTCTGCATGCCTCGTCCTACGTGGAACGATCGTAAACATGACAGTACACTGTATGTAGCAGCTATAAATTAAGACCTTTTGAGACAGACATGAACTTCACATTCACGAGTTCAATAAGTAGGCTATAGAGATAAACACAGAAATAGACTCAGAGTTGAATGGTGAACCTATATACATACACGTGAGCATACATACTAGACACAACACCACTTACACATTTACGCAATTGGAGCCTTTCACAGCCAGCCACACGCACGCACACGCACATACACACACACACACACACACGCACACGCACACACACACACACACAGTGGTTGAAATGACATGTGGCACTGAGTCATATTCAGTTTGTTTTTAGCCTCAAACCTCATCTAAGACATGTTTTCACAATGATGCTATGTTGACTTCAGTGTCATTAAAAGGTTACACAGTGTAGCGCCATTGTATGTTAGAGCTGCCATTCCCAGAATTCCAAAAAACAAAAAACTCAACTAAAAAGGTTTCAGAAACCGTATGTATTTATCTAAAATAAAAAGATAAATAATAAATATAATAATTAATAAATAATAATAAATAAATATTTAGAGAAGTCATAAAACGCATTTATGTGGATTCTTGTGGAAAGGTTATTGTGAAAAACAATACCAGTGAAAGATTCTATCAGAGATCCAGCAGGACAGCAATGAATCACAGGCACTCACACAACTAACTGGGACTCATGCCTGTTATTTGTTTGCTTGTTTTCGCTGCCTTGAAACAGTGACTCAAAAACAAACACACACACACACACACACACACACACACACACGCACACGCACACGCACACGCACACGCACACGCACACGCACACGCACACGCACACGCACACGCACACCCACTTGGGTTGCATGCTCACTTGAGAACATACCGGCAGAAGCCAGGTCTGGTCTGTGTTGATTACAGGCCATTCTCTGGGTTGTTTATTCAGGGTTATATCCTGAGCAGTGAAATGTAAGCGTCAGTGGTGGAAAAAGTAAACTCGATTGATTTACTTAAGTAAAAGTACCAATACTGCAATTTAGAACTACTTCGTTACAAGTAAAAGTACGGAATTGAAAATGTACTTGAGTAAAAGTACAAAAGTATCGGCATCAAAATGTACTAAAAGTAAAAGTACTCATTGTGCAAGTTCAAAATGTGTACAAAACCTATTGGATCTTGTAGATCGGCTATTTTCAAATGGCTGAAATGTATAGGGTTGAAGTGGTATGGTATGTTTTGTAACCAAAATGAAAATCTCCAAAGTAACTAGTAACTCAAGTTTTCAAATAATTGTAGTGGAGTAAAAGTATAAAACATGTGGCTCTGAGATGTAGTGGAGTAGAAGTAGAAGTATTGGAAATACTCAAGTAAAGTACAAATACCTCAAAATTGTACTCAAGTACAGTACTTAAGTAAAAGTACTTAGTTACTTTCCACCACCGGTAAAAAGCAATAGTAGTACACACTCACCCTCCACACAGGAGGAAGTCAGTGGACGCTCGGCGCCCCGCTGGCGCTCCCATTGGCTGGTCGTCTGATGGAGAGAGAAGACAGGTGATCATTATTACACTACGTGGATGGATTACAGGTGAAGTTGCAATTATCTGTACTGTATATCCACACTATCAATGTCCCCCCCCCTTGTTCCCCTGGGGGCGGCGGTGGCTCAGGGGTAGAGTGGGTGGATGGTAACCGCAAGGTCGCCAGTTGGAACCCTGTGGGCTCCCCCAGAGTCAGTGTCGAAGTGTCCTTGAGCAAGACTCTGAACCCCTAATTGCTCCTGATGTGCAGGTTGGTGCCTTGCATGGTGAACCGCCGCCATCGGTGTATGAATGGGTGTGTGGCAGCGGCAGCGGTGGCCGAACGGTTTGCGGAGCGGTCTCGATATCGGAAAGGCCGCTAGTTCGTATCCCCGGACCGGCACGTTAAAATTACCACGGCTGTAGTGCCCTTGAGCAAGGCATTGAACCCCTACCATGAAATTGTTTAGTCTTCGTCTAGTCTCAGTCGACTAAAATAGCATAAAGTATTTTAGTCTTAGTCAACAAAATGAACACTGCTTGAGTAGAGAACTAGACAAAGTGCCAATCGGCACAGGTCTCCACCAGGGCAGGTCAGGTTGTGGCCTCATGGTGGCGCTATAACAGGCTGTTGAGGAAGATTTGGGCCGGAGGTTCGTGTTGGAGGGATGCAGGTACAATGTTTTTCCATGTGTGCATACATAAGTTGTATACAGATCGATGCAGTTATAGCTAAAAACAGGAATTGGCCTGTTATAGCGCCACCGTGAGGCTGATTTTGAGGAAGAAATTGTGGCATGTCGTCCTCGGCCTAGTGAAAATGTGCGTGTATAATTTAACGGAAATTGCACACTGTGTTTGTGATTTGTGGCCTTTTTTCGAAATGGACGAATCGTGTGAGCTTTGGAAGCCAATCTTAGCCAATCAGGATGTAAGATGGGAAATGGTGCCGCTCCGTGTTGATCACATGACTATGGAGATAGTGTATACCGATTTGCGTGAAATTTGGATAAAATCTGAAGGAGTAATAATAGAAAATGTGTTTTACATATGTCGGCCTCCTGGTGGCGCTATAAAGAGCAGATGTGAAAAATTCCAGGCAAAGGTTTTTCCTTGGCCTCTAGGGAGTTGGCATACAAAGTTATCCACAGATCCGTGCAGTTAGAGGTAAAAACACTTTTCGGCCAGTTATAGCGCCACCTTGAGTCTGAGTTGAAATTGTTCATGTGGCATTTCGTCCTGGGCCTAGTGGGAATGTGGGTGCACAATTTCAGGGAAATCACGCGATGTGTTCATGATTTGCAGCATTTTTTTTTAAACTGAGCACTCCTGTGAACTTTGGAAGCCAATCTTAACCAATCAGGATGGAGTGTGAGAAATCTGAAAGACCGGTTTCGTTGAATGGCTCTACTGTGTACCAATTTGCGTGATGTTTGGACAAAATCTGTAGGTGTACTGTGCAAAAACTTGTTTTGCACAAAGCAGCCTCCTGGTGGCGCTATAACAGGCCGTTCTGGAAAGTTTGGGGCAGAGGTTCATCGTTGGCATCCAGGGAGTGTGTGTGCAAAATTTGGCATCGACCAGGTTAACGGTGGCCGATTAGCTGCTCACGGACACACGGACGGACGGACGGACGGACGGACGGACGGACACACGGACGGACGGAGTGCAAAACATACTCTCCCCACATGCCTTCGGCCTGGTGGAGACAATCAGTGGGTCAGTTTTGTGTGTGTGTGTGTGTGTGTGTGTGGGGTGGGGGGGGGGGGTGGTTAAGTGTCATGTGGACCTGAGTGAACATGAAACCAATGTTTTCCATTCCCACTTGACCTATTGGCTTTCTAGGAACCGTACATGTACAGTAAATAGATAGAAAGCCATACATAGTTTACATGTGTATCTGTTGTGATGGCATCTACACACGTACTATGCACGTGAGAAGAGATCACATGTACTACACTACACATAGTATATCTACTGTATGTGTGTGGGGGTAATCTCTAGTATTAGAGATAACATTTCCTGACGACGAGTGGGTCCCTGTAGCCAAATGCATACCGGAGTAAACGGGAGTAAAAACACAGCACATCGGTACCGACAGAGAATGTATAATAGAATCCATGGTCTTTGTTACACACCATATCTATGTTAAAACCCATTCTGTACGGGAACCCCTTTTGGCGTTTTAAGCATTATGTTATACTTTAGCTATTGAAAAATAGAAGATCTACAAGCTCAAGTGCCGCGCTACGAGCTTGTAGGTCTGCAAAAAAAAAAGAAAACACGAACGTATATATTCTTTCAGAGTGAACTTTTTTTTTTAAACTCATATCTTTGCTGATGGGGGTCGGCGCCGGCCAATTTCATTACATTTCTGGGGTCCTTGACATGAAAGAGTTTGAGAACCACTGACATAGAAACATAGTTTGTTCAGAAAACTGTCATGATTCAGAAGACATTTTGTAGAATCGTCCTCAGGCCTTAATGATTGTTTGCTGCAGGACACTTCAACATGGACATGTACCGTACTCTCCCCGTGCGTGCGTGTGTGCGTGCGTCTGTCTACTCACAGCTCTCGAGGGACAGATGTGGCACCAGCACAAAGTCATCCGTGTCACAGGAGGAGTTCTTGCTACTGGTGCTGCCCGCGGACTCCTTGGACAGCTGCAGGTAGTTGGGCGGGCCGAGCGGGGGCGACGGCAGCGCATCTTCCGCCAACATCTGCATGTCAGGGAGTGACTGGAGGGGGGGAGAGAGAGAGAGAGAGAGAGAGAGAGACACACACACAGAGAGAGAGAGAGAGAGAGAGGACGGAGCAGGGAGGAAGGGAAGAGAAGGAGAGGATTAGGTCCTATAGGGACTGCAGAGGACAATGCAATTAAGAGACCAGACGCAGCAGATATGCCTGTCAAACTAATGCAATCATCTCGTTATGAAGAGAAATCACATCCTGGGAAAGTAATTTCCACTGCTTTCTTTGAGATTCTGTACATACATAGTAAGAAAACGTGCATACTACGACACTCCAATCTGAGATACGAACACAGACCTATATTTAAAAATGTTCAAATACATCAAATCAATGCTTATTCCTCTTGTTATTCTGTGTGAATGCACGGAATAATATGAAATGCACACAGAGCACAGAAAAACAGCTGTGCATGCAAAAGACATGTTTGAAGGTGTTTTTTTGTTGTGTTTTGAACTCACAGGAGGGGAGTTGTAGCGGACACAGGGTGAACCGTCTGTCACTGGGTTGGAAGAGGTTGGGACAGGGACAGGACACGCTGGGTGGGAAAAACACAATTAATTTGTCATTAAAATGTTGACTTTTTACACATGTTTGTTTCAATTTGTTTTCATGGACACTAATCACCTCATTCCCCTCACCTGGGTTTCCCTGCCCATTTCCCCACCTGCATTACCTCATTAGTTCACTTGTTGTTGTTTTTGCAATAATATTGGTTCCCAAACCTTTTCATGTCAAGGACCCCCAAATTGACACTAATTTAATAGCCCTGCGGACCCCCATTTGAAAAGATATTCCAGGGACCCCCATGAGAGAAGATTTTCACGGCTATAGCAGTGATTCTCAAACCATTTAATTTCATGGACCCCCCCCCCCCCCCCCCCCCGTTTGACATGCATATTAGTCTACAGACCTCCATTTAATGGCATTTCTATCTCTGGGACCCCAATTTATATTGTAAAATCAATGTTAATTTAACTCTGAGAGTGTACAAATGGAACCAAATGACCATTTGGTTCCATTTGTACACTCTCAGAGTTACAGACCCATAAGGGTCCATTTGGTTCCAAACTATCATTTAGCTGGGGTCCCCATGGAACTCCCTCAAGGAGTTTGGGAACCACTGAGCTAGTAGAGCTACACAGTATGTTGAGCCTTCCAGTAAGTTACTACCTGACTCCTAAACCTTCCAGTAAGTTACTACCTGACTCCTAAACCTTCCAGTCCTAAACCTTCTTGACTCCTAAACCTTCCAGTAAGTTACTACCTGACTCCTAAACCTTCCAGTCCTAAACCTTCTTGACTCCTAAACCTTCCAGTAAGTTACTACCTGACTCCTAAACCTTCCAGTCCTAAACCTTCTTGACTCCTAAACCTTCCAGTAAGTTACTACCTGACTCCTAAACCTTCCAGTCCTAAACCTTCTTGACTCCTAAACCTTCCAGTAAGTTACTACCTGACTCCTAAACCTTCCAGTCCTAAACCTTCTTGACTCCTAAGTCCTAAACCTTCCAGTCCTAAACCTTCTTGACTCCTAAACCTTCCAGTAAGTTACTACCTGACTCCTAAACCTTCCAGTCCTAAACCTTCTTGACTCCTAAACCTTCCAGTAAGTTACTACCTTACTCCTAAACCTTCCAGTCCTAAACCTTCTTGACTCCTAAACCTTCCAGTAAGTTACTACCTGACTCCTAAACCTTACCGTCTGATTCCCTGGATCCGGATACTCTGCCTGAGCCATGCCCGGGTTACTAACCATATTAATCATGGCGTTCCCATGTTGTGCAAATTCAATAAATATTATATTTCGTTCTTAAATTAAAAAAGGTGAAATAGCAGGTCTTACAAGCACACAGCGTGTCGCCGCATTGTGACACGTTGATGTCACAATGATTGATCTCCTGATTGTTAAGTGGATTAAACAATTGCAGACTTTGATTTCTTTGCCTGATCATTTCATTTCTGTGTCGTGCTTGTGGATTCTTACTTTCTTTGTAAGTCACTGACCATTACGGTCAACACGATCAGTCTAAGGTCCGAGTGACATGAACCTTTGTCAACCAACAACCTCGTGTGTGTTCAAGTAAATAAAGTGCTAAGAAAACAAATATGTTGTACAAAGAAACAATTTCAGAGCATACATATTTACACGCACCTCAACAGTGGGTGCAGGGCCAATAAAGCTGTCATACTGACCTGACCCGAGATCAGATTCTAAAAATGTCTTCTACATCCTGACAGTTTTTTGAAAAAGCTGTTTCGAATGTCAGTCGTTCTTTTTTTTCTTCAAAAATAGCAGACCTACAAGCTCGTAGCGCGCCACCGCATGAGCTTGTAGATCTGCTATTTTTCAATAGCTAAAGCATAACATAATGCTAACACCAAAAGGGGTTCCCACCCAAAATGGGTTAAGATCAAAGTAATCCTTTACCAAAAGAATGGTACCCTACCTCCTTCCGTACAAAGAAACTATGACAGAACAGAAACCTAGCGCCTGTACAGATCATAACACAATGTGTGATTTCTGTATTTAGTTTTTTACTCTAATGACCTTTTGTACCGCACTTCAGCTTAACAAATACACTTCACGTATTTATGACTAACAACAATATAAACTAGCATCTGTTTAAATTAAATTACTAAAATGTATCTCTAAGTAGTCGGTAGTCAACAAGCAAGACGTGTTTAACGTTGTCCTTACATTTTTTGATGGCAGACGATGGCTCCAGGAAAGAATGGCTGAAAAATGCATCTGCACAGTTGGGAATAAAATGAGAAAATTTGAATGATGAAATGCTGCAGAAGTGGTAAATCAACCCGTGGTGTGTGTGTGTGTGTGTGTGTGTGTGTGTGTGTCATTTGCAGTCATGGTTTAACTTTTTTTCGCCAATAAACCCGTATTTGTCAGGAGTTTTGTATTGTGTAAGAGCATTTGTTAGAGCACCATGGTGACTTCATTATGAGTAATTGTCTCTAGACCAACAACAGGCACAAACCTCACTGTAAAGCTGCATTCAGACCTGAATATATATATAATATATATATATATATATATATATATATATGTATTCACCTCGGTTCGTCCCTTTTGTGCTGCGCCCGTTCGCGCAACTATCGTCTTTGCATTGACTTTGTATGTAATCGCGCTGCTCAAACCATCCAAGTCTAAACGCAGCTTTATTCAGTAACAGTATAAGCACCAAACTCTATACTAAAGTGCAAAAAACAACAACGAGGGCAACCTCTACAAGTAAAAAGAACTAAACCTTGAAGCACATAAAGTTTGCTTCACATAAACTCATCTAGACTGCAGAACCGACAGGAACGAACAAACGAACCCCTGCACATGTTTCTTTGGTAATAATGGTCATTCTGAGTTCGTCACCAACCCTTTAGGAAATAAATCTGTGCTCACCAAAGTCCATTCGGTCTTTCTGGTTCCTCTGCAGGAGTCCCGTCAACAGGTCGCTGAGTTGCGAGGACGTCTCCCGTGGGATGCTGGGTAAATGAATCGCGGCATGATTGAGAACATGAGTGGGTGCATGATTTATGGTTTAATTCTCACTTTCATTGAGAGCTATACACAGTATGGCTTTTCAGTCACCTCAAAGTAAAAGTCCCTGTCCTAAGCTACAACAACAATGTGTATTTTCTGTGACTTACATAGGTTGTAGGTTCTTGTTTTTCTCATAAAACATCCTCAGGTCTTGTGGACTGTTGGCCTGCAAATGGCGCAAAGGTATTAGAATATGCACCCACATGCAGTACGCGTAAATGCAAGACAAAGCATCGAGGGGTTAAGCAAATTCACGCACGCACGCATGGGATAACGCGCGTGCACGCACGCACGCACGCACGCACGCGCACACACACACACACACACAACAGTACCAACCTGGAAGGGTGGCTTGCCGACCAGACACTGATAGATGACTGTTCCTATGCTCCACAGGTCTGCCTTGGCATCATAATTCTGAGACATGATGACCTCTGGGGCCTGGAGAGGAAAGTAAGGAGTCAGGAGTTCAAATTCCTGCAAGCTGCCATGTATGCAGTAGCACACTGCTATTTGAGAGTACGAAAATACTTTGAGAGTGGAGACGTGTTGTTGCTGTATTGCGTGTGACGTGTGAGTATGGGGGTGCATACTTAGTTTAGACTAGTCATTGGTTAGACATGCGTTAAGGTTAGGTTTAGGTGTGCTGCATCCCGTGGGAGGTTAGGTTTAGGGTGAGGGTTTGAGATAGGTTGTAGTTGTAGGACTAATGACTGGTCTAACCTGCAATGACTAGTCTAAACCAAAAACTGCCTAAAACTAAGTACTGCACCCGTGAGTAAGACACACAATGCCAGGAATTGTACAGAATTATGCACAGATTGTGTTCTGTCCTGTACCGTGACCCTGAATAAAAATAATAATATTTTTGTTTCACTGTACATTTAACAGTAACAAAAAAAATTGCCTGATTTTGAACCATAGACATCGCCAATGATTATGACTGGCACACACACACAAACGCAAATAGGACAAACAACACATTGATTTACCATGTACATGGGTGACCCGCACAGGGTGGCCGCCATCATGTTGCTCTGCAGGTATCGTGCGAAACCAAAGTCAGCTGGAGGGGCAGACACATGGAAAACGAGACCGTCAGCACCTCAATGTTATTAATAGCAACAACTCTGCTATTGTTTAACTTTGAGTCTATCGCCACTCCCAAGGAAAAGGGACTAGAAACAATGGAACAATCCATGAAATATAGTCACTCACTCACATGCAGCTCTGAGTTTAAAAAAAGAGCTAGACATAAGTAAGTATGGCTACCATTGTGCCTTTCCAAACAAGCGAGAACTGACCTTGAACTTGACCATTGATGTTGTAAACTATAGGGGCCTGTTATATATGGTCCTTGTGTAACACTGGACAGGTTGTGAAATACTGCACAGTATTTGTACATGATAGTTAGTTGTATAATACAGTATATACAAACACGCAACATAATGTATCACCAAAGGAGAACTGGTTTAAGATAGTTAGATAATCATAGTCTAGACACTCTAGTGTATATTGAAACAGTTTTCTGTTGACCATTAACCCATTTTGGGGCGGGAACCCCTTTTGGTGTTAGCATTATGCAATGCTTTAGCTATTGAAAAATCAAAGAACGACTGACATAGAAACACAGCTTTTTCAGACAACTGTCAAAGACATTTTTAGAATCTGATCTCAGGTCAGAATGGGTTAATACGGCATTCATTTCTTGAAGTTCATGATCCTATCAGAACATAAAAAAATAAGAAACTATTTTTTTGTTCCCACCGACTGAAATACATCGATTTGTAGGTCAGATTAAACGCATAAATAGGCTACACACCATTACAAAATAGTTCAGCACACATTTTCCGGGGAGCTTTGGGTTTGGCCTTTTTGAGTCACCTATTTTGATGCGGATGCCACTGATGCCGGCTTTCTTGCGGCCCACATAGGACAGCAGGATGTTCTGAGGCTTGAGGTCGCGGTGGATGATTCCTTTGCTGTTGAGGATGCGCATGGCCGCCGATATCTGCTGCAGGAACACCCTCAGAGTGTCCTCTCTCAACGTCCCCTTGGCTGCAGGGCAGAAGAGGGTGAGAAAAAGACGTCACAACCAACCCAGCATACCATTGCACAGTACTATAGTATAGGTGCTGCAGCTGAAGTCACGTATTCTGCACATTTTGCATATCGTTGCTGTTGGGAGGAAACCACATAACTCAATTTTTTAGGTTTTTGATCAGTGCTATTGATTGAACACCCTTTACATCTGTGTGTTGTTTCGAAAATATTGAACCAATGGAAAGTAGTAAAAAGTCCCCCTCTCATGGAAGTAATTGACAATATATAAAGTCACAACACCAACTTTGATGAGGCTGTATTGCTTTGTTTTAAAAAATATGTAAGGTTTTCTTAATTTTCCTAAATAATGAACATTTTGGAGTTACTGTATGAGGTTTCCTCCCGACAGCAGAGATTAGGATGATCGATACATCATTCAACAATTATTTACGTACTCGAACTGTCCCGAAAGAGGTATTTCATATTACAAATAAACCGTCACCAAACTTCTTCCATTGCTTATACCTTTATCTATATTCAATGACTGGCTTGCTGTAACAACCTCTGATCCCCTCATATAGTCTAGTAGCCAGAATGTGAACCCGGACATGTTGAGTACACCAACGTTTTATGTTAGAAATGTTGAGTATGGGTCCCCAGCATGTATAAACTGCCGGATGCTAACATGCATATGTTGAGCAATTTTCATAATTGGCATAATATCTGACAATATCATTAACAACCTATAAGGGGAAAATAATCTAAATTTCAACATGCTTTATGTAGCATGTGAAACTAGGGGGTTTTCATGATGCTGAATACATTCCAAGCATTAGTTTTGCACAAAATACACTCCTTCGGCTAAAACGGCCATAGTCGTAATCACAAATGTGATGATGTCAGCTATGCCAATTATGGAATTTGCTCATCATTATGCAAGTTAGCATCCGGCAGTTTCTACATGCTGGGGACCCATACTAAACATTTTTAACATAAAACGTTGGTGTACTCAACATGTCCGGGTTCACAACAGGGCTGGCATCTAGACTAATAGATTTTTTTATGAAAGTCATCTCATTTTATTTAGGCTTAATAGGGGGATGAAAGCCCCGACTGAGACAGCGATAATCGCTGAAACCTCTCATGAAGATGTATCCATTTTGTCCGGACCACATGATTGGATATTCTCGCTCATAACTGTCATGAACGTTGGATTAGTGGATTCCTGCTCTCTAAAAAGGGCAGCGTTAATGCCTTTGGTTTGTTCTCAGCCGCATGCTGTAGTGGTGGCGGGGCTAGAATGGAGTGTTACATCAAATGCATTAAGCAAAATGCTTATGGGAATGCACTGCACGCAATCTCTCTGCATGCTCAACGGTCAAACATTTACACACTATATATCGTTTGTATTAAGGCCGAGTTTGCATATTACTGTTCTAAGTTAACTTAAGGCTGAGTTTGCAGATATTACTGTTCTAACTAAGTTAACTTAACGCTGGGGGAATTAAAGGAAATGTTGGAGCTAAAAGGAGCTGGTGGTGGCCAGTGGTATTGGAAGTGGAACCAGTACAGTATAATACCAGTTAATCTCACAAGAGACTAAGAGGATCACGCTCTCTCTGTACACTAAGCCATTGTTATAACAACATACAGTAGGTCGACATCAAACAAGTATAGGCTTATCAAAATGAATCAGAGAGTTGGGTTTTCGAATGACACGCTAGCCCCTCCGCACACCCCACAAGGGGGTCATCCCTATGTTCCCCAGGTTCTATGTTCCCCCACTTACCTTAGGGTTTAGGGTTAGCGTTAGGTTTCTGGTTTAAGGACTTCAGTGTTTTGTACTATAAAATTGTATGTAGTAAGTACAGAACAAAGAATGTTTGTTTTTGCCATCTTTGTTGAAGAGTCTGAGCAATTATGTTTTAGTTTATTTTATGCCAGCGTTCATTTTCAGTTGGCTAAGACTAGATAGTTTAAGTAGCCTAGGCCTAGGCAGGCCTAAAGTTCAATGGATTAACACTAGACTAAGTTGCTAAAATACTTTTAATATTACAAGAATTACTACAATTACTAGGTTAGGTTTCTGGTTTAGGTTTATTCGAAGTGGGGAGCAAAGAACCTTTTTTGCATGGTGGGGAACATAGAACCTGGGGAACATAGGTACGCTTCCAGCACAAGTACATTTCTTGCTTGGTTATGTTATGCAAGTAGTGAACTTTAACAGTGTTACAGATCTCATTGCATAAAGGCAATACATGTGGTATACTGACTGTGTGTGTGTGTGTGTGTGTGTGTGTGTGTGTGTACCTGTGTTTGTGCTCGCGTGGCTGCTTTAAGTACACAAATCAGCATATACAGTGTACCGTGGCCCCACAGTGATACATTATGGGTAGAAAGCAACCCCCCCTTTGATAAGGAGCCAATCAGAAGGACTTTCTCGTGGCACCAATTAGCTCAGAAGCACCGGATGCACGCATGTTGTAATTAGTGGGACGTGAAGTACCTTTCACGCTTCGTCTTTGACCCCAGTGTTTCATTTCACATCTGTAAATAGGTTTTTATGGCCCTCAACTGAAAACATGACCAGAAGTGGGCAGTTGAGAATGTGGGTCAGTTATCTTGCGCAAGTGATTGCGATAAGAGAGACGTCAGTCGCGCCATTATTGCAAATCGATGGCTTCGTAGGACACTGAGGACAGCAGTAATTAAAAAGGATCCCTGGCCAATAAGCCTTAACCCATTCTGACCCGAGATCAGATTCTAAAAATGTCTTCTACATCCTGACAGTTTTCATTCTGACCTGAGATCAGATTCTAAAAATGTCTTCTACATCCTGACAGTTTTCATTCTGACCTGAGATCAGATTCTAAAAATGTCTGTCAGTCGCTCTTCGATTTTTCAAAAATAGCAGACCTACAAGCTCGTAGCTGCCACTCGGTGGCGCGCTATGAGCTTGTAGATCTGCTAGCTGTCCCACTTGAGTAAAAAGATGAAGTATTTCTAAAATAAATAAAATATTGAAGGATTTTAGTTATATGGGGCAATTATAAATGTACTGAGGCATACTCTTATTGTCCAGGGATCATTTTAAAAGGAATTTAGAAATGCATGCTGCTATTTCATACATTGTGGAGGGTTCCGTTTAGGACGATCTCATCCATATCAATAGATTCATATAGTAGATAACTGTCTCAGCGTAGCGTCTGCCAAGTAGAGTAACCTGGCTGGGATGGTGTCTCATAAGAAAAGCAAAGTAACCTCTTTGTAGACAGTCTATCGTGAAAAGGACACAATTTGGAAATCAGACTGTTTCCCAATGTGGTCTGTGTCTCCAAATCTAGTAAGCACTGGCAGAATTACACCAGCTGACACCAGAGTTTCATATTAGAATGCTCATCACAATAGCACAAAGTTGCCCTTTAACCCATTCTGACCTGAGATCAGATTCTAAAAATCACTTCTACATCCTGACAGTTTTCTGAAAAAGCTACGTGTCTATGTCAGTTGTTCTTCGATTTTTCAAAAATAGCAGACCTACAAGCTCATAGCGCGCCACCGAGTGGCGCGCTATGAGCTTGTAGATCTGCTATTTTTCAATAGCTAAAGCATAACGTGATGGTAACACCAAAAGGGGTTCCCGCCCAAAATGGGTTTAACCAACTCTGGTGGTGCCATGCTGAGCATGAGCCTTCACAACTGTCCTCAAAGCTTTCTTATCTTTTGTCCCAATAATAATAAATAAAATAATAATAATAATAAAAAATAGTTTTGGACTGCCTACTACTATATTATAATCTGTCAGGAGGAAACCTCATAACTCCATTTTTGATATATATTTTTTGGCATAAATGAGTGAACACCCTTTACGGTCTGTATGTTATTTTGAAATTATTGAACCAATGGAAAGTAGTAAAAAGTGCTTTGGACAAAACATCTTAACTCCATTGGACCCTCAAAATGTCTGCTAAAGCAACTAACTCCACCACCTCTCCCCCTCTCGTGGAAGTAATTGACAATATCTAAAGTTACAACACCAAATTTGATGATGCAGTATTGCTTTGTTTTAAAGAATACAAGGTTTTCTTAATTTCCTGAAAAATGTAATTTTTCTTTTCCTGAAAAATGAACATTTTGGAGTCATGAGGTTTCCTATATGAGGTTTCCTATATATATTAACCAGCTCAGTGGCCTTGTGGTTTGAGTGTCGGGGGTTCGATCCCCGGCCGGGTCATACCTCGGATTGGGGGTATAAGTCCTTGTGACATACTAGCGTCATGTCCAGGGGGTGTACTTGTACATCAAGCTGCCTCACGCTAAGGAAACAGGAGAATAGGCTCCCGCCCCCTATGAGCCTCATGCGTTGGCAAGGCTTACGTTACTACTATATAAAAAGCTGACGTGCCGGATGTATAGTGGACATTTACTGAAAGTGAAGCCAACGTGTGTGTCAGCACTCTGAGACAAGGGGGGGGCATCATCGATCGTTAACCTTTTAGCAGTCGTCATTGTGGCGTCACTGTTGTGTGCCAGAGAACCATGGCTTTGTTGTACACAACTATGGCGATTCCTACCCACAAGCCTTCACAGCACACACGCACACGCACACACACACACACACACACACACACACACCCCACACACACACACACGCACGCAGTCACACACACACAAGCACTCATTCTTTCCACCTCCGATCCCACAAACACTAGTCTTTATGCATGTTACCCATCATCACACACACAAACTCATTTTCTCGGTCAGTGTCCCTCTGCACTCCCAGCTCCTCCCCCCCTACATACATTCCCACGCAGTCCTCTCATAATAGCCCCAGTCAGAACTTAAGGCCATTTGTGCTCTGTGGCGTTGGTAACTTTGTTGTGATGGCATAATAATCCCCTCTGTGTGTGAGCGGCGAGAGATTAGCGTGATGCTTACCTTGCAAATAGTCCGCCAGATCTCCACCATTGCAGTACTGAGGAGGAGGAAAAGGGGAAAAAAACACAACGTAATCACTCTCATTGATTCCATCAGGAACACTGTGTGTGACCAGAAGCACACGGGATTAACAAGATCATGCCGACAGCAAATGTTGTGTTTGGGGGCGCATGTACAATGTGTTCGTGTGTTCGTGTGTGCACGTGTGTGTGACGTGTGTGTGTGTGTGTGTGTGTGTGTGAGAGACGTGTGTGTGTATGTGAGGGTGTGTGTGTGTGTGTGACACTGTGTGTGTGCATGCATACGTATGTCTCCATGTGTCTGTGTATAATATAATGCCACGTTCATCAATTACTCGAGTCTAACAAAAGGATGTGCATGGCTTTATCATTCCTGACAACCTCTGAGAGGAGAGAGACTACATGAAAAGAAGGATGGGGAGAGTGCAGAGAGAGAGAGAGAGAGAGAGAGAGAGAGAGTACAGACTTTAGGGGCTGCAGATCAGGGTATACTAAGCTCGGGGGAGGGGGGTATCAAACACCTGTCCCAAAATGGTTTCCGGGGGGGAAACCATTAAAGTTTACTTAAAGTTTACTTTATTCATTTGATTAGAGTTCATAATCGCGCCTGCAATATCACAACATTCCAGAACATAAATGTACCCTTCAATGTTGACCAGAAATATATTATCTTGTTCAAATAAAGAAACATTTTTTTTAATGTAGGGACAGACAGTAAGTAGGCTGACAGGAATTGGGGAGAGAGATGGGGGGGGTGACGTTGACATGCAGTAAAGGCCGTCGGGATCGGGAGTCGAACCCACGGCACACTGCCGGACTGGATTACCAGCTGAGGTGCCTGGACCGCTGGGCCACGGGCCCAGACCATTATCTGTGTTACCTCCATGTCTCTCAGTTTGTGCTCCATGTTGCTCAGGTAAACTCTAGTATAAAAATTGGTTTAAGGTCTGAGGCCAAAGCACTTTTTGTATTCATCACAATGTACTACTTACTGATACATTGTTGACCTTGAGTCATCTCAACAATCAAATCAATCAAATAAAAAAACAGCCATGTGGACCTCATGACTAATGTTATTATTTGTCTTTCCAGGATGCATTTGAACCCTTTTAACCTCAAAACAAATGTTTTTTTTTATATTGCTAAATTAGCCAATGCCAATGTGAGCTTATAGATATTTTAGCAATGTTTTAAGTATAAAATACTGCTATAAAACACTCCCCTTCCCTTTAAACTCTTATATTATTATAGGTTGGGCATATTTTATTCTTAGCTTGGTGTCATTGTAAAGCTTGCCAAAGGCTTAAAATAAAGGTTTCCTGAAATTGATTGAAATACCAGCTGGGGAAAGGAAGGCTGGTCTTGAATGGGCATATAACGACATGCCCAACTCCAGCTTGATTCCCTTGCCAACTATTTTGTTGAAAACAAGGAATTTAAGTAAATGTTGTATGTGCTCAGGTGTGGAAACGTTCTACCAGTGACTACCGCACTCCGTGACATGATTCCCCCCCCCATTACCTCTTCCAGTCCCCACTTAGGACCCAACCCACTGGTTGAGACACTCATTTGTGGAGGCTCGCATGAAAACAATGGACAATGTCAAGCACAATAACACGACGCTGGGTCAAGGCAACATGGTCCCATGGCACACGCGTGCCCACACACGTACACAGATCAACACACGGGTTATATTATCAACAGCTGGCGTGTGCGCGCGCGTGAGAGAGAGAGAGAGAGAGAGAGAGATATTAATATGTAGTGAAGCAATATGTAAGAATAGGTCAAACTTGGAAGTCTATCAAAATTCGAAAGCCACTTGTCATTATGGTTCATTGTCCTTGTCATATCTTTGTATATCCAATCTTTTTATTTATAATAGTGTTGTGCTTGAGTTGTTTTTCTTTTCTTTTCTTTTCTTTCTTTTTATAATTTATATTTTTTGTCCCACGATTTTGTAACCCATTTTTCACCCCTGTGTCAATCATCCTGTGATGTGATCTTGGGCTCTACACACCCTCCGCCAACCTAGGGAGAGCAACGGACTTAACTCATGCTTCCTTCATGCTTGAGTGTCCAAGTTGGTCCTTTACACCTGACAGGGGGGAGTTTCCCTGGTTGGACGTAGCGCGTGGAAGGAACACGTTATTCCAACCAGTTCCTTTCCCCTCCATCAGGCGTCCCGGCTGGCCAGGGGGAGGCAGTTTAGAGACCAGGATTACTGCATGTTTTTGTGTTTGTTATTATGTTCTTGTTGTGTAATGTCTGTTTGCTTTCGGAGAACAGAGTTCTTAGAAAATAGTGTGTATGTGTGTGGTGGGTTGTATTTGGAAACTGGGAAACTTGAGAAGCTGGTACAGTGTGTTTTATATGCTGCAGGCAGTTTGTGGTGTTGTAAAACTATGGCAGAGACAAAAGGGAGACGGATAGAGAGTGTCTGGGAGCTTAGAAGAAAAGGAAAGCAGGAGAGCCGTGCCATGGAGGGGAGACATTAGTTGTGAACACTAAGAAAGGAAATGGGGAGCGTGAGACAGGAGAAGACAGACACTCTCCTCCTCCTCCTCCTCCTCCGTGAGACAAGCAGGAGGGTAAAACACACGGTCATGCATCAAAGGAGACTGAGAAGAACATCTAATATGTCTGACTGCACGTGTGTTTTCATAATAAGCCGCACGCACTCACCTCCATGACCAGGAACACGGAGTTAGGGGTTTCCTGGAAGAGAAACAGAGCACAGAATCAGTTAGGACCATTAATCACATATATACAACGTCTCACATCCACCAACCAAAAACAGGAACCGCCGTTGCAGCTCAAACCGCAGTCAGAAAACGACCAAAAACGGTCATTCTGAAATCCACGTGGCCTCCAGCACAACATTAAGATACCGTAACAAAATCTCAGTGCATGCGTGGGAATGAAACGAAAACCATATGCGTGTAGGTGATGCTTCTTTCATACAAGTTGGTATTTATTCACGGCGAAAGACCGACCTCGTTCTGAATTAAAAAAAGAAAAAGTACGTTGCTTTATAGCCACGCAATACCGGTATTCGCATTCTGTGTGTTGTAGTCATGTCTTGACATACATACATTTAAATGCAAATGAATCATTATGGAAAAAAAACACCCCCAAGGAATTGTAAACATAGTACCTGTATGGTGTGAGCAGCAGGCCATCAATGTCACACTGAGGTGCATATCTCAGCTAGCAGGTCTGACTATAGGTTCCATATGTATGTATGTATGACTGTAAGGTGTGTGTCTGTGTGTGTGCGTGACTGCGTGCGTGCGTGCGTGCTTCTCAACACAGATACATTATACCGTATAGGTGCATACCGTAGTATAGGACTATGTGTTGGACGCGCATGTTGTTGTGTGTGTCTGTGTGTGAAGTGTCAAGTTGAGGTATCTGTGGCAGTCAGATCAGGTACCACACCATGTGCATCATTCAAGGCCATAGCACAGATCTACACCTGCAGGACGAACTACATGTCCCAGCAAGCCCCTGGAGGGAGCCTGACTTTTTGCTCACAGTAACACACTAACTCATCACATATACGCTACACCCGAGATATCCATAGGTCCTGTCATTCTGACCTGAGATCAGATTCTAAAAATGTCTTCTACATCCTGACAGTTTTCCATTCTGACCTGAGATCAGATTAAAAAAATGTCTTCTATATGTCAGTCGCTCTTCGATATTTTCTCGCTGCTTTACCATCTTTGACTTCTAAAATGCCAAAATCTCCCCTCTAAGATTCATATTAATGTTCTATAATCTAATATCACCACGGAGAGAACTTATTCATGTCCAATCCACAACATAGTATCACCAATAACAACAGTGCATTGTAAGGGCTTCTGTTTTTTTCCATGTAGTACAGCAGTTTGACAGGCACGACCAAAACGCCCGTTTCCTGTCATGTGACCACACCCCGTTACCCCATAGGTCCACGAGGGGAACTGAACCAGCTCCACTCATTGGCTGGTATTAAAGCAGCTCCATCCTGTCGAATCCCCCATTGCTGGAAGGAAGGGAGGGGCAAGTAATGGGATGTATACTGGGAATCGATGAGCTGCCAGTACAGTACACCGTGATGCTTTGGTTTGCTTGCTGCTGGTTATTATGGGGGGATGGGCACGCTGAAAGCACGGCCTGCCATTATCCACTCGGAGAGTGAGTGTGCATGTATGCGTGTGTGTGTGGGGGGGGGGGGGGGGGGGGGGGCACGCTGGGGCCAGTGAGAGAGCGATTACATAAGAGAGATGTGTTCAGCAGTCCAATGTGGGGGGGGAAGGGAAAAGTCGTCACGGGTCAGACTGGAGCCAGGAGATATTAGTTGTGTCAGATGCCTCCCCCCCTTCACTAGTAGTCTTGCACCCACCAACACAAACACACACAGACCCCCCCCCCCCCCCCTTTGCAAGCATAAAGGATTCAGCTTTTTTGAATCCAACTTTTCTTGAATGCCTTGTATTTTTCTGCCTTTTGGTTTCCTGTCTCTCTCTCCAACACTGACTTATCTGAAGAAGAAAAAAAAAATCAAAAACTTTTGTAGCTGGAAATATACCACTGCTGAGAAATGCAAGCACACCCTGGTGTACTTCTAGTAAAGAACTGAATACCCAACCGGGGGGGAGAAAACACGGCTATGTCAGTCAGTGGGGTTTATTTATGGGACTTGACTTCCTGTTTTTTGTTGCAAGCAGGGAATCATAGCTTCAAATTGACATATTGGTTGTTCAGTTGACCGACCAGTTTTGGAGATATGGTTTATAGAGTAATGTCTTGCGGAAAACGAGTTGAGAAAACAGGCTTGAAAGGTTCACTTCTGAACATTACACCTAGACCTAGCTACAGGTTTAAGCATTTATTTCATATTTACATTTATTTCAGACATGCTCTAGTCTAGTATGTGCTATTAACTCATTTTGGAAGCTGAAAAAAAGTTTTTCTCCTCTGGTGAAAAGCTGGAATTTGCACGATGGCAGGATCTCCGTCAAATCTGGTCACATTTGGATTGGTTGCTCTCTAACTGCATAAGCATGAGAAGCATTTCTTTGAGAGGCAGGTGGTACAACGGGCATACAGGCCCTTCTTTGTGTATAGGCTCAGCAGAAGTGGAGCAGGTGCGAAGGTAACGCCACTAGAACTGTTTACTGTACATGAGAGAGAGAACGTTGGCTTAACTCACGCAGAGGTTAGCATCACAGTACACAGCATTCACACACCACCCGTTATATAACTTTGCCAAATCAACAGGACTTTGGACTTGGCTTGACTGGCATACCGCCAATCACAGCCAGAGTAAAAGAAAAAAACAAGTCTTTCACAACAGAAACGCTATAAATATATACTCAACTTGTCACCATGAAGGCTTCATGGACACAGCACACACACAGACAGACAGACAGACAGACACACACACACACACACACACACACACACACAGACACACACAGACACACACTCTCACAGTTCCATTTATAAACCATTTAAGGGGTTTGAATGCAACGGTGATGCTGTTTGCTTGAAGCTTGCTCGATTAGGTTGTTTGTGAATGGCAGCACTTGATCTCCGAGGCAAATCAACACTATTCCTGCATGTGCACTAATTACATCACATAAGAAATGGTTGGTGAAGGTCATGGGGTCATATAAAACTTGTTTCTTAGGGAATAGGAGTGGTGGAGAAGATACCAGTGTGCGTGCGTGCGTGAGTGTGTGTGTGTGTGTACATGTGTGTACATGTCCCCCCAACCGCGCGTGTGTGTACATGTCTGTACATGTCCACCCAACCGCGTGTGTGTGTGTGTACATGTCTGTACAATGCAATTTAAATGGCCAGCTAGATGATGATAAAAAGGCGAGTATTTGAATACCAATGATAAGTAGGGTCTACCATTTCAGGAATTGTTTACTAATGAATTACATTGTTTCTGTACTTTGGCGTTTCAACTTTCAACACTCCTACTTTCTCTAATGTTAACTAGTCTAAACAACTATCCTCTCTCTCTCTCTCTTCTCAATTCAATGCAATTTAAATTAAGGTGAAGTAAAAACTAAAATGCACTAAATCGCGGCGAGTTGGTAAACTGGCGAGGTCTCCGGATACCGTTGGGGGATGGGGAAGGTTTGACGTAACAGTGACATGTGATACTAGTCATTCCATGTTCGTAGGAGGTTCAAGGTTCAAGCCAAGGTGGTCTTTGTTGGTATCTCTTGTGTACAGGTAGTCTACATAACAGACTACATAACAGGGCGGATGGATTATGAAGTATGTCAGACAGATAGTCTGGGTCAGCATCAGGGCACCGACACAGAGGGAACAGTCTGTTGCATTTGTTTCATTTTGTTTTGGGTGTGGCAGTAGCACACGCATGCACAAGTACACACGCATGCACAAACGAGAACAAAACAAACACAGACAGGATGTCTGTCTGTGTGTGTGTGTATAATTTGTATATATACGTCAAGACACAGTCATGGGTGATGTCTTTTATGGTGCCAAGTTGGCCAAGTCTTCCTTGCAAAATATATTTTTTTATTCTCAGTAAAAAAAACGATTTAAAATAAGGGTTAAATGTATAAAAAGAATAAAGAGGACCCTGCTCTGGACATTAGGAACACATTCTTGGCCCTTGTATATATGTGTGCGTGTGTGTGTGTGTGTGCGCGCGTGTGCGTACGCTACACGTCTTTAATAGACGTTAAGGGCAGAAAGCCAACACACAACTGAACTGTGTGCACCGAGTTTTCTAGGAAATATCACTGAGCCAACCCCTCCTCCTGAAAGGCTCCAAGAACTACCATCCCTCTCCCTCCCTCTCTCTCTTTCAAGATACACATACTCACTCTCTCTCTCTCTCTCTCTCTCTCTCTCCCTCCCTCCCTCACCCAACATTATGTCTGTCAATCCCCTGCCCCCACATGCTCTCTAAGAAATTAGATGGGACACGTGGGCACACGCAAGCGCACGCACACGCACGCAAAAAAACACACAAAAGAGGCCCTTTCTCCAGACTAGAACACAGTGTTCCATTGGTAGGAGGTACTCCAGGCGTTGTTTTGGAAGCTCAAGCCAATGCATGCGACTACCCGTACACACACCACCCCATGACTCCAGTCCACAGCTTCATAAACAAACCTCACCTCCCTCCTTCCAACGTTCTGTTTTCCTGACATCAAGTTTCCTCATCATGTGTCTTATCTCGTCTCCGATTTCGGACAGCGCGTGTTCTGGGATTCAAGTACAACTACGTGGAGGAACATTCACGGGGCACCTGAAGAGACTCTCAGCCATATTGTGCGATATCTTTGCAAGCTAATTATTAGCCCATTCTGGGTGGGAACCCCTTTTGGTGTTTTAAATATTGCTATAATTTAGCTATTGAAAAATAGCAGATCTACAAGCTCATAGCGCGCTACGAGCTTGTAGGTCTGCTATTTTTGAAAAATCGTGAAAATGTGCCTGAAATCTTTGAATATATGTTCTTTCAGAGCGAGTTTTTAACTCAAATCTTTGCTACTGAGAGGGTCCCTGGAACATATTTTCAGACTCAGATATGACCTTGACATGAATATGTTTGAGAACAACTGACATAGAAACATGGGTTTTTAATAAAACTGCCAGGATTGAGAAGACATTCTTTTAATTTCGATGTCAAGCCTAAATGGGTTTAAAAAAATTATACTATGTACTGTATGTGGTGTCTGGGTTGTGTGTGCAGCGAGGGCTGTATGAAGACAGTGGGAGCCCTAGAAACTCGACACCCTGTGATTAGAGCCCTCTACATCGCACCACTATGTCTTCACTCTCTGAAGACAGAATGACGTAGCCCGCGGTTTCCCAAACAGTGGGTCAAGACCCATTCGTGGGGCCATGCATGGACCAATCATTAAAATCTGTAAAAAATGCTTTTGTTGCAGTAATAATCATGTACATGTTGTTTTAAGACCGAAAATAAGCTATTCATTCATTCATTATGACTCGAGTAAATTAATCATATATATTTATATATCAAAAGATAATTTTTTTAAATACAAACAATTTTAAAACAATTCCATAAATACAAAAAGTATAATTAAGAAGTATAGTGAAAATAGCTGATCTACAAGCTTGCTTGATTTGACATGTTAAAAAGCAGAGCTCCTCAGCATATAGCACAGCACCGGAAAATAACAGGCTGTGTGTAATCTCTCGATTGACACGGACTCCTTTCACTGACTTGCCTTTAAGTGCAGGTCAATTTCAACCGAGAGGTTGTTTTTTTTCTCCCTTTTGTTTGTGTCTTTCACACAAAAACAACAGCTAGGTTATAAGAACCTGTTTCCAGAGGTGTCTGGGGAGCATCAGCGACTCACTTTCATCCCCATGGTTTAATGAACGCTTCATGGCGTTCCCACCAGCTGTGCCTGCAGCGTGAAGTGATCTCTTTATTCTCTTGACTCACACAAGTCACTTTGGTCGTTTTTTTCTACAACGGTGAAGCCAAATTATAGGTTGATGATCTTACCGTTTGTACTTAATTTAGCGTCTGGGACCTTAAAATAACCCTAAACTTGTGTGTGGTGTGTGTGTGTGTGTGTGTGTGTGTGTGTGTGTGTGTGTGTGTGTGTGTGTGTGTGTGTGTGTGTGTGTGAGACGCCGTGTCACCTGCGAATGTGATCATAGATTTAAGTATGGGTGTAACTAAGGCACTGATTCCAAAACCCATTTGTGGGTCACAGACCACCACCAAAAACAAAATATCCACATCCACTGATGTTCTCACTTCTCATCACTGTGATCACGTATTTGAAGTGTCAAAAGCATAATTCAGGTGTCGTTATTAATTATTGACATAATTATTTTGTTCCTTATATGTTTCCGTTTTCAAACGGACTGCACAACTACTGAGCTGTGAAGTCAACATGAAAAAATGAAGTATGCAAAATTAACTGTACATACAATCCCACAGCCATTTGACGACGATAACTTTGGTGCATTGTGCGAGTGACAAATTAAATGCAGAAGGCATCCCAAGATTTTTGTCAATGGGAGGGTACAAAACCGCGCGGAGAGACGCAGGCTCTAAGCTACACGGAAGGCTGGTTGTGATGAAAGTGCAAGATGAGGGGATGAGGATGCATTATGCAGCGGTGTGAAGATGAGCGTCCGCTTGCCTCTATTGTGAGCCTAAAAAGAAAATCACACGCACACAAAAGGCTGTGATGTGAGCTACTCTCAGTGTTAGACAATTAACATTAAGTAGTGTTACGCCAACACTACTACGGCAACATTGTGTGACCATGTCAGTCGCTACACATTATCATACTGGCATTGCGTTCACACATTGGGTGTCACTTATCGATCCGTTTTAATTTTGTGTTTGTTTGTTTTCTATATATTCGTGTTGTTATCCACAGTGTGTGTCTCTCTCTCTCTCTCTCTCCATCCACTGATAGTAATGGGTACAGAGAACAGCCCTGTGGTGTAAACAGTTACAGGAGCCCACCCACTAGACGAGACGGAGGACAGAAAAAGGTTTATAATAACAATAACCGATCCACTCTTAAATAGGTGACCCACTTCCTGTCTGTCTCACTCACTGGACAAGAGCTGTTTAGAAGCCGCGCTGACCGAGTAGGAGAAAGGTCACATGATCCCCCCCCCCCCCCCCCCCCCCCCCCAAGCATGCCATGACGCAAGGTGGAAAACCCAATGCCCCTAAACCCTTCATCCAAAGGAATGCGGTCACAAGCAGCTGTTATAACTCTCCCCAAATTCAGCACGAGTGACCAAAGTGGACCATGCTTGTCCACACCGTCATGTTTTTAGTCCTTGAAGAGGTCAGTAGAGTGCTCAAGCTAGCCTTGGATTTCAACCATGGTTTTGTATAGGTACTTAGGTAGGCAACCTGGGTAACACATGCAGGGCCTAACCTGCATCAACATGCCAGTTTGTGCTGCTTAACAACCCATTTAGACCCGAGGACGATTCTACATTCTAAATCTTAACTGATTTCTGAAAAACCTATGTTTCTATGTCAGTGGTTCTCAAATGTCAACGACCCCCCCCCCCAAAGATATATGAAATTGATTTGAGTTAAAAACGTTCACTCAGAAAGAATATATACAAAGACTTGTGCCACATTTTCACGATTTTTCAAAAATAGCAGACCTACAAGCTCATAGCTTGGCACTCAGTGCCGCGTTATGAGCTTGTAGATCTGCTATTTTTAAGAAATTGTGAAAATATAACATATTGCTTAAAACACCAAAAGGGGTTCCCTCCCAAAATGGGTTAAAGTCCCCCTCCAGCCAATTTTACTGCCTGCTGGGGTTTACGAAAGGCAATATGGGTAAAAAGCAAAAGAACATGTGACGAAAAGGAAAATGTGTGAATGAGTGCAGGACTGTGGGTGAAGGACAGAGAAATATAAGCTACCAACAGACCTCCGTTACATTCAGAGAATGAACACACAGCACCACAAACAAACACTGCTGCTCCCAACAACAAGGGAGAGAATGGAGAGAGTGAGTCAGGGAGAAGCCACAGGCTCAAACAGCACTTTTAGTGTCAGCAGACTAAAAAAGAGGGGCGGGGGGGGAGAAAAAAAAAAAAAAAAAAAAAAAACAACACAAGGAGCTGAGGAAACCAAACGACTGCATTGCTGTGTGCGTGCGTAGGTGCGTGCGTCTCTTTCTCTGATCTCCATATCCAGCTATGGCCTCTCCTGGTTTGTGTCACAGTCTGTGTCAAAGTGACAGCTGCTGTTTCACTTCATGACGATTCATGAAGACACACACAAACTTCATGACACACACAAACTCCCTGAACGACCCCACATTAGTATCACATGGCTGCCCTGTCTTTATGAGGCCATGACGTCAGTGGTAGTGTTGCCATGGCCGCTTATTATAAGCGACTTTGGTCTTGTTTTTCTGTGAAGTTGCTTTTAAATATCGGTAGTTGTGGTTTGGGTTTATTTGTTTTGCTTGTTTCTAAAGTGTAGTTATTTGCTTACCGGTAATTAGGCTTGTTGGTTCTCAAACATTTTCATATTTCATGTCAAGGATGTAATGTAATTGTCCACACCGACCCCCCCCCATCTGAAAAATGTTGTGGCAGGGACCCACATACGAGATTTGTTTGGAAAATAGCTGAGGAATATTACATGTAAATTGCTCATTTTGTGGAGTGGCTTCTTTTGGGCTTGCTTTCACATAGACCTGGTCGCTTATTTCTATCGCAAACTCTGGCAACACTGATTAGTGGCACTGATGCAGCGATGGAAGCAGGGGTGGAGTGGAGGGCCGGATGGTCTGGGCAAAGAGGTGGCTGGGGGAGGCTTACGCAAATACAGGACATAATATCTCCACTTCACGGCAGTACGTAAAGAAGAAGTACTCACCATTTTTTACTTAGGTAAAAGTATCAATAGCAAAACCTTGCCGTCCATTCCGTTTACCGTCCACTAAATAGCTAATGGAAGCATGCTCTCCAATCAGAAGTGACAGGAAGTGAGCTGTGCTGAACCAGGCTTTTATATCACAGAGACACTGATGTCATTCTAGATGTTTTTGAAGTTATTTTTACATCGTCACTCATCATCGTTGGTCACACTGGAGAGACAGGAGAGGGCACGCAGAATGTTGCACAGGCCCTGAGCTGGAGTCAAACCCACAAGCCACAACAGCCATGTTTATATGGTTGGCCCACTAAACATTAAACAGTTTGAGCTACCGGGATGCCACAGGGTGTGCTTATGTTATATAAATAGCTTCACACCAGGTGAGAAGATTGGTGCAGAGTCTGCAGACGCTTTAACCCATTTTGACCTGAGATCAGATTCTAAAAAAAAAGTATTCTACATCCTGACAGTTTTCTGAAAAAGCTATGTTTCTATGTCAGTCGTTCTTCGATTTTTCAAAAATAGCAGACCTACAAGCTCATAGCGCGCCACTCGGTGACGCGCTATGAGCTGCTATGATCTGCTATTTTTCAATAGGTAAAGCATAACATAATGCTAACATTCAGTGATTTGGAAAACCCCCTCGGTAACAAGATGTGCACATGCACGGCGCACGCACTACAGTGGGGGGGGGGGGGGGGGGGGGGGGGGGGAGACACGCAACAGGCCAACAGCACAGAACACCAATGCCCGCGGTGGTGCAGAGTTTATCATCGTCGCTGAATACAATCAGATAAGATTTCGGAACGTTTCAATCTCATGAAGAGGGCCGTCATTGGAAGGAAGTTAGAGGTTCATGTAAAAAACCTCAAGTAACGTGTGGCTATAGTCTAGACACTACTGAAGACAATATCTCGAAGCTTCTCCGCATTGCTACCAGTGCACCGCAGTGGTCACACATACCATACCCAGGAGCCCTCGTACAAGGTTTCTTTGACTATGCATGCACCTCTTGGTACCACAGCACCTCAAAGGCCCTTAAAACAAGGCTCCAGACCTACCAAAACAAACTGGTCAGGCTCCTACTTGGCCTCACCCCTGCCCACTTTGACAGGCTGGGATGGCTTAGGGTTGACGACAGAGTACAGCATCTTGCAATGGGTCTGGTCCTTAGAGTATATATGAATAGAGAAGGCACCCAGAGGAAACCCTGAGGCGAAATGGACATAGTGGCCGAATGAAGGTATTGCAGTTGGCCCCAAACACATGAACGCGCTGGTCCGTTGACTATCATTGTGCACGTTCACGATGACACGTGAACGCTGTTTCATACATGAACGCACCTGGAACGCACGTGAACGCGTGCAATGATAGTCAACGGCAGCGCGTTCATGCGTTTGGGGCAAATCCATCCCAGAATGCAATCTGTTCCTACCCGTAAGGAGGAGTGAAATCGCCTCATGCGCTTTTGAGCAACTTAATGCAAGTGGATGGAAGGAGAACTCGGATGTCTTCTCTATTCATATATACTCTAAGGTCTGGTCCACAAGATTCGATACACCACCAAGATACCCATGTACCTGTCTAAATACTTCCTTAATGTAAACGAAGTCCACAACCACATCACCAGAGGGAGTGCAACAAACCATGTACAACCCAGATTCAGCAAAAACAAGGGACTAAATTATTTTCGCTCCTATGCCACCAAAATGTGGAACGCCCTACCAACAGTCATTAAGACATGTGAATCCCTTGACTCTTTCAAAACCGCTCTCAAAGGGCACCTACGGACGGCTGCAATTCGAAACTGGCCCCCGTAAAATCTGAATCCCCCCCCCCTCTTTTCCCCTCACTGTATATGTTTCTTTTCCCTTTTTGCTTCCTTTATGATGAATTCCTGTTCTGTTCTTTAACTATATAGAAGTGTCTCTTTGTATGTCTCTAAATGTTTTGATGAATTGAACAAGGTGTACCCTGTTGTAATGCTTAATTGGGTCGTCCACTCACAGTTAACAGTCTTTGTATTGAGTTTGTGCTGGAAATGTACTGTAATTCTGCAAACCGTTAATAAATATTTCAATCAATCAAAAAAAAACTGCTAAATTTACAGTAAGAGCAATCCATCCATTACAGTGATGATGACGACCGTTGCAGACAGAAACTGATAAGAGTAATGTTGGCAAAGCAGTGTGTGTGCTGGATGTGGCCCGCAGTCACATGCTCTCATGTGAGCACACTGTTATGTAATCATGAACCTGGAGGTTATGCGCCATAGCCTAGCTACTAGTGCTCAGGGCCAATATTTGTACTGCAAATATATGAGAAAGTCTGGAAATTATTTTGAAAGCTCCATTAAGTGAACTGTAAAGTAAGGTGTCCTGCTGAATCTAAAAATATATTAAAATATATGGTATTGTTTCTTTTTTTACTGGATTTGTCTGATAAGTGGACATGATTTCTGAATAATAATACCAGTAAGACGCCCTGAGGGCGAGAAGCGACCTCGCCCTAAAAAGGCAAGGTCGGGCTGAAACAACAGAGCTTCTTATCATCATCATCATCATCATTTTTCGGCCGGCGGTCGAGATCATGGATTTCACGATGCCACGCCAGACTTTCTGGTCCTTCATTGCCATCGCCAGTTCCTGCTTGCTGAGCTTCTTAATTAAGTTAAACTATTAAAGTTAAACTATTAAAACTATTAAAAGTTGACATGACACAACACGACTGCCGGGAAATGCGGGTTTTCATAGTAACTGCGACCTAGGGTCGCAAAAGCGACCATGGCTCAGGAGCAGTGTTGTTTTTGGCAGAAAATTTCTATTTTAGTTTTAGTCATAGTCTCCTGAATAGTTTTCACTTAGTCTTAGTCACATTTTAGTCACCTGGAATGTATTAGTGTTAGTCTAGTTTTAGTCGACTAAATGTCATAAGATTTTAGTCGACTAAATCTACAGGTGATTTAGTCGACTAAAATGTATTTTTGCGGGCCTTGTTGCCGTCATAATGACTTATTTTACACTTGCTGAAAATAGCAGATCTACAAGCTCACAACGCGTCGCGCAACCAAGTGTAAAATGACTTATACTGGATCTGTTGTCCACTAGTCCCTTCCTAACATTTTAGTCTAGTTTTTATTTGTTGACGAAATTGTCAGTATATTTAGTCTTAGTTTTAGTCACCATAGCATAGTTTTAATTTCATTTAGTTTTCTTCAGTGGAAAAGGTAGTCGACGAATATTTTTCGTCTTAGTTTTAGTCGACGAAAACAACACTGCTCAGGAGGTAAAGCACTTATCCGGGAACCCATGGCTATCATACTGGCTTCATACCAAAGTGTCCTCGAGCACTAAACCACTAACTGCTCCCCGTTACATGGCTGTCTAATGTGAATGTGTGTGAAATGGGAACCTGAGACAGCCAGCACCTATCGGTGACATTCAGGTTATCAGCAGCAGATGGAAGACCGGTTAACTCAGCAGGTGACCGGAGATATGCTTTGAGTTCCTCTATAATGACATTGCTTACTTGCTTGTCTTACAACATGTCATGTGTACATGCAGACCTGTACATAGAAAGATGTATATGAACACGTATTCAACACGGTAGACATAAAAGAAAAAAAAAAAAAGGCATTCACTGCAGGAAAAAAACAAGAACATACCTGGACATCGTAAAGTGCCACGATGTTTTCATGTTGAAGTTCCTAGGTAAAGAAAAACATATGAAATGCGTTAACAGCACAATTATTATTATTTTATTTTAAAGAGGACATGTTTTGCATTATTTCAAATTTAAGGAAAATAAATGCCCTGAATATCTATATATTAGATAGTAGAAAGTCTAGTTGCAATCCGGTCATCTACTGGCTATTTATTGATATTTCTTGGCGCTGACAAATTATTCCTCAAGTACATCTGAGAGATAAGCAAGGAGCAATTAAGTGTCACTGATCACCTTCAGGATTTTGATTTCTTTGCCAAGGAGGATCTGGGACTTGGAGAGATTCTTCTTGTTAATGCTCTTGATGGCCACCTCCCAATCTGTCTTCTGCACAGGACAGAACGATAGAGATAGAGATAGAGATAGAGATAGAGATAGAGGAAGGGAGGAATGAAGAAAGATGGGAGCAATTAGTTTAAATGACTTGTATTAGTTCCTAATCCGACAACCTTGATTTAATGCCAGGTGTGTGTGTGTGTGTGTGTGTGTGTGTGTGTGTGTGTGTGTGTGTGTGTGTGTGTGTGTGTGCACGCGTCGTTAACATTATATATATAGCACCGTTGTGTGAGAAGGCTGGGGAGAGGACAGGAGAAATCTTAGATGTTTCAATGACACAATAATACACTTGTGGTTTCAAACTCACACCGGCTCATCCCATCGCCGCTGAATGAGACAGTGAAAGAACACGACACTCAAATGACAGCTAGAATGAGAGGCTGTGACCTGCTCATGCTAAACTAACAATGTAGAGGTCTAATTTCTACCCAGGTTGAGATAATGTTTCTCTACACGGACACACAAGCCCCCATGGACTGGAGCTGTCATGAATAGAGGGTTCGAGTTCATATGATCTGAGACGCTCTATAGATGCTCAGCTGCCAAATGTTCAACATTTGAGGACAAATAAACTCAAGAGTAATTTGATGTTTTAATTTAGAATTAGAAATAGAAAAACAGAGGGACAGAGGCCCCTTTTCCACCAAAAGAATGTTGTTCCGTTCTAAATTCTTGGAACCTTGGTGCTTTCACTGAGCCGGCTGCCTTTCTTTGGGTCCAGTTCCGAACCAACTTTTAGGGTTCTGAACCAATTAATTTTCAGTGGAAACACCAACCGGTTCAATATTAGGCGGGGAAACCGCCTAAACCGCCTTCAACCGGTTCAACCCCGATGGAAAAGGGGCCAGAGAGAGAGAGACAGAGAAATGAATGACAACTCAAGTTGCGGTGGGTATAACGCTCCCGTCGGCATTGGAAATTGTAGAGCAGGACAATCTCTGCATAAAATCGAGGCTTTCCAAATTATTAATCTAGGTTAATAGGAGATGTACTTGGTCTGCGGCTGCAGTGCACACTCTGCCTCTGGCATGGCACTGAACACGAAAGCAAGAGTGTGTGTGACTGCAAGCTCTACCCATCCCAAACCGACGAGTAAAAACACACTCAAATGTGACTAGTGCAGGGTAATAACATTTTCCAATATGGGACGTGTAGAGTTAGTTAACGAACGTTTGAAAGTCAACATATAACTATTTACTTACTGCATATTTCGGTGTAAGACCAATATCAGTCATCAGGCATATCATATAACACATCTGAACATTGTTGAATTGCATATTTGCATAACAAGGACAGCTCAGAGAAGTAGGAGTATTGACGGGTCGACATTTTAATGCGAAGCCCGTTTTATTGAGAATATATTATCTGGGACATATTTTAAGTCCTGATGAATCTGACTGTGTCTGTGTGGGGGGGGGGGTGGAGGGTCGGACTTTGGTGAGTAATCAGATCAAGCTAATGACTCCCATGGCATGCCACCAGGACTACATAATGGGCGGTTTTAGGAGTGCAGAGTAAGCATTTTGTGGGTGCAAGGAGACATCCGGTTCCAAATGGGAGGAGGACATCTCAGGACAACACATGATCTCATTCATTTGTGAATCATATGAGATTATGGCGGCGTGAGCAACAAATACCTCCGCCTCATCAGCGGCACTCTCTGGTATCAACATGCTGACTGGCGTTATGATAGAAAGACAACCAGGCTGGACAGAGTGTGGACACTGGGTACTTACTGTACTAGCATACAGGTGACGTTATTCTAGACTAGAGGACAGATAACATTTATGCAATCATATTCAACCAATCATTCTGGATAGTACTTAAAAAAATGTATACTACTACTACTACTACTGTATACTACTGGAACGAATAATACAATATAATGGCATAATCCTGCGAGGCTCATGCCAATATACATCTGTTGATTTTTCGATTTTTTGGAACCACAGAGAGGATCATGACCGGTAGAAAACAAATAGTCAAAGCAAGGTATATAATTAGGGATCTACAACAACGTTATTGATGATATCGCAATACCAAAAACGTCTCTCAACATTGTCATAGGCCTCTCAATATTGCCGTGGCCTGCCTATACCATACCAACTATACTGAATAGATATTTAGGCCGAAAATGTTATAGTTTTGAACAACGGTGGAGTAATACATCTTCAGTTTGGGTGTTGTTAACAACATATCTGGATTAAACACTTAAGTTTAACACTACCAGAAATACCTAGCCTTGAATCAGCCCTATATCCTGTAAGAGACTCCTGCTTAAAGGCTGAAGTGATCAAAGGCCAGTGTTACGAGCAGAGTTGACAGTAACCTCTGTCCTGCCCTCGAACTCCTGGCCTCCTCCTTAGGAGGAAATTAGCCTATGAATAGAAATGCAGGGCTATAAATACACCAATCACATACAGAGTCCATTTTAACATCAGGACAGAGGGGACCACATGTGAAATATAACACTTGGAAGTTGTATCCATAAAGCTGTCCACTTTGATAGAATATAGTGAGACCAAACTTTAGTATTTTAAAATCTGATAGGGCTTGGCAATATAGAATAATACAGATGAAAGCAAAAATGTCACTATATTTTTGTTTAACCAAATGTCTTGATATACAGAAAATACAAATATGTGTGGATAACACTATTATTATTATTTTTTTAATATCAATAATAATCCGTTTTTATTAACTAAGTGGGTAAGATTTGCACCATGAGACTTTTGCTAAATCATCAGTTCTCACTCAGCCCTCAGCCCTTTTTTTTTAGCTCAAATAATGTGTGGCTTTTTGTATGTATGTCTTGTCTGTGTACATCATGTGGAATAATTATACAAATTGTATTCATGTGTTTAATTATTACGCTTTCCCTCTACCTAGTAGCTTAACTACGGGAGGTAATATCTAATTAGTATGTAACCACTGTGTTATACATGTATATTCTCTCTTCTGATTCATGCCAGCTGTGTGGATGAGAGTTCTTCTTCTCACCTCATTGTCCTTAAATGCAGACGTGAACTTAGATGCCTGTCTGGAAATATGGCTGTTGAATGTGTGTTGTGTGTGTGTGTGTGTGTGTGTGACAATCTATCTTGAGACAAAATCAAATTTGTCAAAGCCACAAAAACGTCAGATTCAGCCCAAGACAATAACTTTAAGGCCACTTATGTAACTTCACTGCTGGATGGATTGCATATATTGCTTCCAAATAGCATGCAGAAATACTGTTGTAGCGTAGTTATAGTTCCATATTCGGTTGCTCCAACTCATAGCCTCAGACGCTCCGAGTTAAGCATAATTTATACTCCATGGTGCATAACACTTTGTGAGCTTGTAGGTTCACCTATTCTTTTGTTATTTGAAGTAGGCTATAAATTAGTCTAGTCTAGGGAAAACAGAGAGCCAGAGTACTGCAGAGAGCCATAATATAATAAAGGCTGCATAGACTCTACACTGGGTCCATTGAAGAATTGAGCTTTCATCCGATTCCCTCTCAGAAGGAATGGGGTTCTATGATGTCATCACACAACACACACACACACACACACGCACACACACTTCAAGACGGGCATCTAAGGTCAGGTCTGCACGTAAGGACAATGAGGTGAGAACTCTCATTCACAGCCGGCATGAATCAGAAGAGAGAGTATCCGTCTATTACGAAACATTATGAATATCATTCATAGAACACAGTGATTACATAATCAGATACCTCCTGTGGTTAGGTAGAGGAAAAACACTGTCTGTACCTCATCCTCCCACCCAGTACATCAGTGCTGCTGGAGTCATTTGAGTCGTCCGTTCATGAATGGATGTCTTCTACTACACCTACACCCCTATGGCCGCGCATAGGAGCATAAACTCAGACTCCCAGCCGCAATAACAAGCAATTAAATCCACTTGCACAGTCAAATAGCATTAGGTAAATAGCTGAGTCAGGGCTACAGTGCTTTAGATGATCTGTGAACATGAATAGCCATTGTCATTCAGGAAATAATTTCCTTTTTTCAGAACAATGACACCAAAATGTTGCAGTATGAGGACAATGCGATCTGTATTCTGCCAATGACCCACATGTTCAAAGGAAAGTGAGAAAAACATCAGCTATTGAATCTAACTGAAAGAGAAATGGGGCAAGAGGGGGAGGGGGGGGAGCAATGCAGTTCAGCTGCTATTTACCTTTCTGTGTCTTCCCTTGAAAACAACAGCAAAAGCTCCATGTCCAACCAGGTCTTTCCTGCTGTACTCAAAGTCTCCCACAGCTTCCATTGTAAAAGGACAGTCCAGTTTATGCCAGGTTTCTCATAAATGATCCAGGGATGCAGCTGAATGTCACAGACACAGTCTTCTTAACTTCAAAATATAAAGGCTATAGATGCACACACATAATATATAGTATATATATATATATATCTTTTTTTGTGTGTGTGCGGTGCAGTGTTCCCTGTCCGTCCTGTTGATATTATTTTCAATTTATTTCATAACTGGCTGACGAGCACAGCTTCTCATTATAACTGTTCTGATATCTCTATTATATTATTGCTTAAATGATAGATGCAGATTGGCATGATACGAGGCTTCTAGTCAGTCAGTATAGCAGTCGGCCGAGAAACACTGGGATACTGTCTTGCAGAACTGCGATACATAGCATATAGCAGGTGGCTCTAGGCATGGCCAACCAGGGTCCAAATGTACACAATGGTAGAATACAGTGCCAGCTGTCCTTCTCTGGCCCAGTCCATTACTTACAAAAGCCAGGGCTGTGCGTGCTGCATTGGTTCCTATAAGGCTCTCGAGTCAGTGTATTTATTTCTATCCTATACGGGTATGGTGACTGCACAGTCTACATGATGTCAGGTGGATCTGGACATGAACCCAAAGCCTCTACAACACCTGCAGACCACCTCAGCTATCTGACGTTAACCTGACAGTGGCATAATGCATCGTAATGACGACTGTCCTTCCTTGCAAACATGCTGGGCATGGGCAAACTGATGCTTGTTTACCCGTTAATGTTAGCCAGCTGAGTGCATTGATTTAACACGCTCACACTCAACAACGACGGCTAGATAAATAGTAATCATAGGGCTTTTTAGTATAAATAATATGGCCGGGGAATCCTGCCACAAACGGAATTCGTCCTTTACAATACAACGCCTTCCTCCCAGACGGTCCTCGGGGTTCGGGATGTCCAGTTGCAGCAGGAGACAGTCTCGCCTCCTCTCTTGGAAACATATGAGCATTAAATTCCGGGATGTTTCATAGCATTTCGTCCTTCTGCAATGTCTCCATCGTCAGAGTAACGTCTCTCTTCTGATCTGCCATCCGAATAGAGTTTATTTCCCTTGTTTCGACGCTGTATAGTCGATCATTTCATCTTGACGGTTAGATATATTGTCTGTGTTGTGTTGTCTGTTCTTGGATAATAACGACAGGGATCTGACTCATCTGACGTCACGGTTAACAATACAGGAAGAAAGTGCCCTGGTACGCTTTTATACCATATCCCTCCGCGGAGTCTTCCGCTGCGCAGCCTTACTCCTTTGTTCACGTACCTTCCGCTGCAAGAGACAGTGCTGGATGACAAAGTAATACATTATACAATGCCGGTAAATTGTTAATAGGAAAATGCTGTGCTAAAGGTTTGTTCCGAAAGGATATACCGATGTGTGGAAAGGATAAGCCAACCAGACCAGATAAAGAGCCTTTCTTTCTGAAGAGAAAAAGAGAGGAAAACACACACACACACACACACACACACACACACACACACACACACACACACACACACACATACATTAATTTGACTATTTTATTTAGTTACAAAAAAGTTCAGTTTTATTTATTTCTGAGATCATGGCGGATCATGGAGGTGGGGGTTACTCCTCCTTTTAATACTCTATGGGTTAGCCTACTCTAATACTCGGTTCAGACAGGGCTACTGCATGCCCCCTGGTGGATTTGTGGATATAGAGCACAACATTTTACTGTGTTGAATTAAAATGGAGTGGTCTCGGACCCAAACCACTACTCTAACAGTGTCAGGTGGTCAACCCTCAACCGAAAGTAGCTCTATTCTGACTCCATGAAAGAACAATGTACTATCAAATGAATGCCCTCACAACTTCAGCTGTGTGTGCACAAGTCATGTGAATTTTAGGTTCCAGCAATGTTGCTTTTAATTGTGCTCGTTTAATTGATTCCTACAGTTTCATTGGTTCACAATGAAACTGTTCAGTGTTTTGTAAAAGCCTTAACATCTTTTTATCTTAGCATTTTAGGTTGGACTTGTGTTTTCTTATTCTTCTTCTTCTTCCTGTTGTTACTATCCTCTTCATGTTCGTATACAACTTCATAAAGAACACAATATTCTTCATTGTTATTGATTTATTAAACAACTTTGAGCTGAAAAACACATATACAGTAAGAAAAAAAAACATTGGCGTATTTACACATCAGCCTATAGTATAATATTTGATTGGAGCAACATTAAACCGATGTTGGGTAAAAAAGAATGCGTGGATAGGTTGGTGTTTGTTTGCTAGCTAGAAAGTCAGCTATTGTGGTGCCGCGCGCCGAAAATAGCAAATCTACAAGCTCACAAGGACTTCCATCGGGAGGCCCTTTGAGCTTGTAGATCAGCTATTGTAAGCGCGCGACGCCGGCGTACGATGAAACATCGGGCTCAACGTAATTATTAGTCAATTTCAGTTTTCTGCTACCACCAGACAGTACCAGGTAACATTGGGGAGCTTTTGCTAATAACAATACATTTTATTTAGTAGCCTAAACACAGTGACTTGTCACTTAATTATAAGTTACTACAGTGCAGATAACAAAAAGCCCAGGGAAAGAAAGACAGCAGGTCAATAATATATATTTTCTTTTTCAGTCTGTGGGTTAGCTAAACTAGCGAGCTGCCAATCAATTTAAGTGAATACAGCTGGTTAGCACTGAGTGGATGACTTAACAAGTGAAGACTGGGTAAATAGTTTAGTGGCGTAAACAGAGTTAATTGTTTACTATTAAACTTATGTATTATTAAGTAACATTAACATGTCATATCCTCCTATATTTGTCAGTTGCAGTAACTTTGGAACACAATGGAAGCGAACCACACAGGACTGAATATGAATAACAGCAAAGGTCTTCAACAGAAAAGAACTCTGGAGGTGAGCACAAATGAGTGGGATAATAATAATATAAAGGAGCTTGTTAATTTCTGCTACTTTACCTTCATTCAGTGGTTTTCAAAGTGGGCTTGCAGCGGGGAGGGAGTCGGGGACCCCCATGGGCCCTTGAGGGGGTGTAGCTACAGGGGGTTCCAAACTTCCAGGGCCAGGGGGTCCCCAGCAAAACGAGAAAAAAGGCAAAAAGGCACAGTTGTGATGCTTTTTGTTTTGTTAAAATAAATGTAAAATAGCTGCTCTATATTTTCATAGTAGGCCTAATCATTGCCATATCTTTGTTCAGTAACTAGGGCTCTCTTTATCTCTCTAGCTCTTTAGTAAACAGAAAATGAATTTTCAAGACAGGATACTATACATTTACAGGATACAGGATGGACCTTTGTAGCTAAATTGCAAATGTCAACAATATACACCAACTTAAGCGAGGAATAATTTATTTTAAACAAAAACCCTTTTTGGAAACCTTGGAAGCCTTCCTTTTCAGGTTTATGATCCAGTCTGGAGTGGAGGAATCAGAAGTACCCCAAATTCCCTGTGATCAAGGGCATCAGAATTTTAAGGCCTAGTGCCAAATGAAAGCCTTGATGCAGCGTATTAATCCGACATGTTTCTTCAAGTACTGTACGTCTTAGAATTGTTCATTTGGTATATCCATATTTTATTCCAACTCGTAGCGACTGCGAGACTAAAAACAAACAGGGGGGACAAAAACAGACCAGGCTTTCCTCCGAGGTGGAAAGCCGGAATAGCATTCTTCAGGCTGATCACTGAATACAACTAATCTACTCATTATTGTAGATGGAAGCCTACGGTAATGAGCCTCCACAGCAAGACAGCTCTCCACCAGAAAAGAAAGGGGCTGTGGATCCAACAACTTTATTTGAGATGGCAGTTACAGGTAATGTTATGCCGAATGTGAAGTTTTTTGTCTCATACAAGTTTTTTCGGTCTGGTGAAGAATGGGTATTCCATTATTACTATTCTATTACTAATTCAGAATCCACAGTATTGTCTAGTGACTAGACCATTGCATTGCCCAAATTATGTTGATGAAACAGAATCCCACAGGTCATGTCTTGCTCTCTGGCCTTAATGATCTTTCAGTCACAAGCTGATTGATATAATAAAGTACTATATCATATCAATAATGTTATGTAAATTATGTACATTATAATGTGTATTGCATTATATCTCATCTACGTTGCCAGACTAGACTTAACTGCTAATGTCATTTGGATTATCAATTTATTTTCAATCTGTGAAGTTGAAGGCTTATTGAGTTATCTTTCATTATCAGGTGCAAATGAGGAGACCAACATGCTGTTTGCAAAATTTGGTGATATCTTAAGGTAAAAACATTAGATATCAGTCTTCATTGACAGTGTGAGGCAGATGTTTTCACAACACATTTCTGATATTATTAGTAGGCCTACAGATTTTGTACAAACATCACGCAAATAGGTACACATTATCTCTATAGACACCGCTGTTTCATGTTCCATCGTGATTGGCTTCACGAATGCAGTGTTCGATTGCCGTGAAACTTTACACGGACATTCCCACCAGGCCAAGGAAGAAATGCCAGCCTTCATTCTTCAAATTGGCCTCATTGTGGCGCTATAACAGGCCGATTTCTGTGAAACATTTCTGGCCCACAATAAGCTACCTGCCTGTGCTCCGAGGAGTCATTCTTCTAGTTTAATCTAAAATGATTGTATTACATATAGCCAAATTGAGTCACACTTGTATACGCATGGAAATGTGTACCTTACAAGTACTGTGCATTTCCAACTTGTCCTATAAAAATCTTAAGCTGCAGAAAAATGTATTACGTCAGTCACATGCCAGGTTATTCCTCTTGGTTCTATCGTCACAAAGGACTTAATTTACCACTTTATTATGTTTCATGGCTCAGATTTGTCAATTCTCTCTATGACAGTGGATTTCTCTCCTGCAGTGATAGAGTTGCAGCAGATGTCTCCCAGATGAGGGGTCTGGAGGGCATGCTGTTGGAGTCCAAAAGCCTGGAATCCCACCTGAAAGAAAAGAAAAAGCACCTTGGGCGTACCCTGGCTCATATTTCTGACAGGCTTACTGGATAAATTGTTTTCCTCCATGGAAAACACATGGCCAAGTGTCTTACAGTGTATAACTAATCTAACAAAAACAATTTAATTTATAGTTTGTTATTGTGTTCTTGTTATTGTGTTCTTCCAAATACTCCCAAAATGTCAAGTTATTTTGTAAGAAATGTATTTCCTCAGTAAAAGGTTATTTCTTTATGTGATTATTACTAATTAAAGTTAATTAAACAAATATATTGTATGAAATATTTGCTAAACCAAAATAAAATGTAATGTTTTGAAGAAATGAAATACAGTCAAAGAATTTGCGATTTGCACACCTTTAATACATTTATGATTCTATATACATAATTATTTACAAACAACAAACACTTCCACCAGCCTAACTATTACTGTTGCATATGTGGCAGCTTGATGTACAAGTTACACCCGCTTGTCTTTACACACCAGGGACATCATTTTAGAGGGGGTCCAATTGAACTGCATGGAAATGCTGAGAGGGTGAGAGCAAAGGGGTTCTCAGGTGTTTTTTTATGTCAAGGACCCACAAATGTATTTGGTATTTGGCCAAGGACCCCCACCTGAAAAGATTTCATATCAGCGACTCCGATCTGTGCTGTTAAAATGTTTCAAAAACTTTGATTGTTTGGAAATAGCAGTTGTGCAAGCTCACAACACATCACATTGCATTAGATCAGGTTTTTGCAAATAGCTGATGTATATTAGGGTTAAAAGTGGTTTAATTGCCTTTGATGCTAATTTTGGACCACCTGCAACCCCCTCAAGGACCCCTGGGTGTCCCCAGACACCACACTTTGTAGAGAAGGCTGTGGTGGGATTCGATGTCTGGCCAGAACACCCAATTGTCCATAATCTCTACAGTATTAGTTTGAAGTCCGTGGTGGGTTCATCATTCAGTCCTTTTACAGCCTTTTCCGTTCTTTGCATATACATCTATTCAGCTGCATTGAAAGTCCCATGGAATCCATAGGGAATGTTGACTGGTACCTCAGCCCTGCCCAGCTCCTCAAATGTCTTGGCATCCAAAACCAGGAGGAACGTACTCTTGTCCTGAAAATTGCAACAAGCCAAATGATGAGGAAAAACCTTAGCAAACTCATTCTGTTAGAACTAAGGCTTATATACACCAGTTGTGACTAGCCGTACGTTGCCCAAGGTGCCATGAATGTAAACATTATGTGAGACCTGGTTTGGAGTGATGACCACGGACATGACAACACCATCATCCTCCTCTGTAGCATTAGGAGAGGGTGCAAAGACAGGTTCAGATGGGTAAAAACCAGGCTGCTCCCATACCTTGAAGAAAATAAGAGTTCATCCGGGTTAAATATTAACTGTGAATTTATATATATATATATAAAACATCTTTATTCAAAGCTTTGCAATGTGTAATATATTCACACAGGCAACCATACAGGCACCAACCTGGAGCAGTTAGCAGTTGAGTGTCCAGCTCAAGGACATTTTGCCCAACACAGGAGCCAGGGAATGAATTGGGAACCTTGCAATTCCACAAAGTGGCTAATCTACCTCCTTAGGTAGTCCCGTGTGAAGTGAGGGGCGCTAATATATTTAAAGTCTAACTCATGTTGATTAGGTGATGTAATGTTGATGTACAATAAAGAGACAATATGACGTAAATGACACATTATGACGTACATTTCCCCGTCATTGTCAATGCGTTTACAAAACAAACATTGAACTAAAGACAAACCTGTGTATACAGTATAAATGCTTACAAACAAACATTTGGCTTATGAATTCAAGCTTTTTTATTATTGGCGTTAGTATTACTATACTGTTACCTATAGCTTTTGCTAACAGTGACATAATATATACATATGCAATGGATTTTGACATAATATGTTTAGTAGCACACCACTTTAAGTTATTTTACACCCAGAAGAATCCATTACTGCCTCACTGAAGAGTAAACCTTGAGTTTCTCCCATTCTGGGCGGGAACCCCTTTTGGTGTTTTAAGTTATGTTATGCTTTAGTTGTTGAAAAATAGCAGATCTACAAGCCCATGAACTTGTAGGTCTGCTATTTTTGAAAGATCGTGAAAATGTGGCGCAAATCTTTGAATATATATTCTTTCAGAGCAAACGTTTTTAACTCAAATCTTTGCGTCTGGAGGGTCCCTGGAACTACATATTTTCAGACGGGGGTGGGTCGGCGGCCAAATACATATAATTCTGGGGGTTCTTGACATTAAATAGTTTGAGAACCACTGACATAGAAACATGAGGTTTTTCAGAAAACATTTTGTAGAATCGTCCTCAGGTCTAAATGGGTTCGTGAACAAAGTGGACCTGAGTCCATCGTCCATAGGGCCGATTCATACTCCTATTTTACCGCTGTTTCGGCGCTGTAGTGCCGAAATGATTTCGGCTCGTCAGAAATGTTCAGTAGCACCGAAGAGCCGACTTTAGAACGGTACCCGCCCCCCCGAACCTCAAATGACGTCAAATTGTAGGCTTTACAGCGCCGAACCGACTTTTATTCAGCTCTAAAATAGGAGTATGAATCGGCCCATACTCTGTCATACCTTCATCTTTTTGTCTTGGATGTCCATTTTGATAAGCGTGTCGCCCACCATGTGTCTGAAGCCACAGCCGTAGTAGTAGCGGTATGGGCGGGTGTTGTACTTGTTATAGTTGATCAGAGGGAACTCCAGACCTCCGTATTCATGGAGCTCGTCTCCATGGAGATCTTCATGTGTGCAATACACCTGCACAGAGAGAATGAATGAAACAGAGGGAGTGTTCAAATACACCTGCACAGAGAGAATGAATGAGATTACTTGAGCTTCATATTCAATATCTTAAAAACTATTAATAGTTTTCTATGTATTGCTGCATGATGGTACCTTGTTGTTGTGGATCTTCATAGCCGTAGCAGAGCTGTCGGGCCTCGTGTTCAGGTTCACACCGAGACGTGTCTCAGCGTCCACATTGAGAGGTAGAACAAAACGTCTTGGGAAAGCTCTGGCCATGGTGTTGTACACCTAGTAAGAAACAAAACACTTCAGTTTCAATCCACTGACAGCATCCAGTTTGGTAACATTACAGTTTATTTAGTCAAACCAGCTCTGGCGATCACGCCTGAGTTTAATTGGCCCTAATGTTAACTGGACATTGGTATACACAGGTACCGTACCGGTATGCAAAAAGCATACTGTATGAATAGAAATGTTTGCTTTCCATTCACATTGTCAAACATACTTTTAATTAATATTTGTAGAAGTAGTTTTCATATCAAACATAGACCCCCAATGATATCGAATCCAAATCCTAATCAAAACCCTGAATCTTAAAAAGCTCATTTTCAAACAATGGGGTCACATTCATAGTATTTGTGATGAATAGACTGAAGAACTGACCTCATCGAGGGCTTCTCCAGACTTGCGGAGGTTCTGGATGTTGAAGTTCTTGATGGCATTGCCATCATCTGAAGCACACAGGTCCATGATTATGAATCCGTCCTGTTCATAGGCGTTGATTTGATGGAATGTAGACATGGCTTTGGTGACATACTTCACTGAGCTTAGCTGAAACACACAACAAAACACATTATCCCATTTAGACCCGACGTCGATTCTTTAAATAGCAGACCTACAAGCTCGTAGCGCGGCACTCGGTGCCGCGCTATAAGCTTGTAGATCTGCAATTTTTCAACAGCTAAAGCATAACATAATGCTTAAAACACCAAAATGGGTTCCCGGGTTAAGGAATATGTAAAAATTACTTTATTGACACTATTTCCATCTTCTTATTTGTCTTTCTTCTTATTTAAAAATGTAATATTTTCGAAATAAATAAACGAAACCCACCAGACCACACTCCCATAGACCTCTCAAACGACTCCGATCTGAAAGTACTCACCTCTCCAGTTTTTTTGTGGATCAGGTGAAAGATGGTGTCGAGTTTGGGGTCCCAGTATATGCTATCACTGATGGTATTTCCCGTCAGCTTGCCTGTCACGATCTTCAACAGATTCATCTTGATCGGCTGCTCAATGAAAATCACGTAGTTCTCTGACATGGCTACATGGAACAGAAGCAAGGAAGAATGTCTGAAACTACTTTTCTGAAACCACTTGTCTAGTGAAACCATTAAACTTTTTTTTTTCAGGGCATAGAGCAGAACAGATATGAATAAATGCCGGGGGGGGGGGAAAGAACAGAATACAAACAGTACTAAATTGCAATCGTGGAAACATATATGTAACTAGAAAGGTGCAATTTGGCCCAGGCCGGCCTAGTGGTCCGGGCTGGTAATACAGCCTGACTGCGTGTCGTGGGTTCGAGCCACGGCGACCTTTGAGCGTTGAATTCTGCATGTATTACAATGGTTCATTAATTCATTGGGAGGTGAGGTGGCGAACAGTCGACACCAGCATCCTCACTTCCCACATTCACACACCAATGGTGGCGAGCTCACACCGACCGACTCATTGGAGGCAATGTAGGGTTCAGTGTCTTGCCCAAGGACACTTCGACATGTGTACAGGAGGAGCTGGGATTCGAACCGCCGACCCAGGGATCATTGGACGACCTGCTCTACCTCCTAAGCCACAGCCGCCCTTGTATGCCACACAGCCACCCATATGAATGTAGGTTTAGCTTACCAAAGCTGTGGTAATAGGAGGGCTTGCCCCTATCCCCACAGGGAATGGCGCAAAGCACAGTGGCTCCCTCTAAGGTGTCCTCTGGAGAATCCTTATTTGGAGGCACACGGATGATGTTGTAGATCGCTCCTGTGAAATTACATTTACTTAATTTAACTTTCTGTTTTATTTGTTTTATTGAAAGAATGAACTTTCCAATAATGTCATTGCTGTGTGGAAAGTGTGTGCATGCAGGTTCTATAGGCCCTACTGCCATTTTTTTTAAAGAGCATACTGGGATTGAATTTAGTTGACCAGCATGATAGAGGTAATCATTAACTGTGACGCTATCTGATCCTGTGAGTGCAACACAAATATAAATTGTCATTGATAAAGCAATCTGGCCTGTATACTGTAGGTAAACCATTGTTCTATGTGCACACTTCTGTGCCATTTATGATAATGGTAGATTATATAGTTACCTTTAGCGGAATAGGAGTTGCCCATGTTGTATGATGTGCCGTCTGGGTCTGTGTGAGGGTGTGCAGTGGCTCCATTGACAGCAATGAACTTACTCCAGTCAACCTGATATAACATATATAAATACGGGATTAGATTCAGTAGGAGAGAGACCATTTTCCCTTTGGGGTAAATTAGAAATCATTGTTGTGTCTTGCCATTTCAATTTCTGAACTGAAACACAAAAACAAAATATCATCAACATTTTTGATGCTGTAGCCTGTAGGCTATTTGTACAAACATTGCTAGAAGAAGGGGCCAGGGGTTTACCTTCTGCGTGGACTGCAGTGTCTCAGGGTCCACCTTGTGCATGAAGTTGGTCTCTGTGCTTACATAATAATCTCCCTTGTACAACACAAACGCGACGTTGCCATTATCAGTAACACCTGGGAGGAAAGAGACCAAATCACAATGAGGACACCATCACCACCATATGCTGGTTTTCTGTGAACTATATTTATTATAATGTAATTTATTGGAAACGTTGCTTTACGCCTCCTATTGGCCCTCTAGTTGCTCAAAGGATTGCAATTCAGTCTTCCATACATCACCACTGTACTGGTACTGGCATAATTGGCAATGGACTTTGTTGTGCACTCCTCAGAAGATGGCCTGCACTGATTTTAGTAACCCCTTGGCTTTTACACTAGCGCCACCCTCAGGACCAGATTTCAACTTTGCCCTCAATATATCTCATAATGTTAATGGATGGATTTAAAAGAAACTTTATGTTCTTCAGAGAGCATTTTTGAATTTTGAATGAGTATACAACAGGCAAAAAACTACTTTCTGTTTTGAAGGCACAGCACCGGAAACATAAGGAGTTACTCACTCATTTCAAATTTGGAGAGGAAGCGCTGGAAAAAGGTTTTGCATGGGTCCGGCGTTGCCATGGTGCCAAACTCTGACACCATGATGCGGTTGCGCTCAGCGTTGCCTTTGTAACAAGTGCTTGAGAGGAAGCGGCTCTTGTAGGTCACCTCACCTTTGGTGATTTTGTACTGGTGCAGAAGAGCCTGGCCATCAAACCAGTGGTTGAACCTGATAGAGCAGACAGCAGGTCAAAATTACAACGTTCTGGAGATTTATATTTAGGTCATTACGACCTATACTATAAACCTTTTGTGCCATAAAGTATTATCATTAATATTAGAAGAAGAAGAAGAAGAAGAAGTAGAAGAACGGCCAACGCTCCACACGTCCCAAACTCTTCTCCCTTCTGGCTCCAAAACTATGGAATGCACTTCCCATCACAGTCAGAGCTGCAGCCTCACTCCCAATCTTCCGCCGTAGTCTGAAAACCCACCTCTTCAGACTCCACCATGGACAGTAGCACTTGCCCTAGCCTAGCCCCTTAGATAGCACTTCATGTAGACTAGTATTTTAGACAGACTTATAGCTCGTTACGTAGACAGCACTAGAATTGCATTTTATGTATATAGCACTTTATAGTACACATGTATATTGTATAATATATAATATAGTATAGTATAGTTGACATAGATACTCCACTGTTACGTTCTTAGTTTATACATGATTCATGATAACTACTTTTTATATATGTGATGTATGCCATGTGATTTATTTTGCTTAAATGTAAGTCGCTCTGGATCAAGAGCGTCTGCTAAATGCCTACATTGTAAATTGTAAGGAGACTAATTAGATTGGGGACACCTTGATGGAATTCCGTGATTCATTTACTCACTTCTGGTTTCCAAACTCAAACTTCCCAGGTCCGTTTCTGAGGAAACTTCCACTGATCCATTCTGGGATGATTCCAATAATGTTGGTGCCGATGGGCTCAGGAGTCTCCTCCACTGAGGTCACAATCTTCTCGATACAGGGCAGTCCGTGCACGTCCGTGTAGTGGTGGTTGTTCTTCTTAGACTTGCTCTTTTTGAGCTCTGTATAGACAGAGTTAGACTCTGCTTTAGAATACTGGTTATAAATATCCAATCCTGGAACCAACTGGTTCTCAGCTGTGATCCCAGAAGCAACGCTATGTACGCTGTAAATCCCTGGAACATGTGACGCGTTTAAAACCTAAACACCAGTGTGTATTAATAAAATGCCAAATGTTTATAATGGTCATAAAATACAGTAGAACACGAGTTCACTCAAACACCTCACGAGAACACCTAGGGCTGTATTTTGCGTGTCTTAAGTACCAGGTCTTATTCCCTAACTTGAGTAAACTAAAGACCTGGAGGCGTGATCAATGCCATTTGGCTATTCTGAGTGGCCAAAGAGCATTGACCACGCCTCCAGGTCTTTAGTTTACTCAAGTTAGGGAATAAGACCTGGTACTTAAGACACGCAAAATACAGCCGCTAGTGTTCAAATTCTAAACACCTATATGACTGACTTTGATTGTAAAAACTAAACACGTCTATGTGTTTAAAAAGTGTTACTGGCGATTAAACATGTTCTTCTGTTTATAATCTAAACACTGTGACACGTTTAAAAAGTGTTACAAATAAGTGTTTATAACCTAAAGAAACGTTTGGGTTTAGTGTGTAGGTAGTTGTTCCTATTTTATACCAGACAAATGTAATTAACTGTTATACTTATACCACATCTAAATTGGTCTTTGCTATAGATTACTGAAATTAAAACCAGTGATCATCATGCAGGCTCTCCATGGAAAAGTAGATACTGCGACATAAGAACTAATAAATAGCTGTATTATAATTCATATAGGGGGAAAAAAGGTTTGTTTCAAGGAAGTATAAATATAATATAGGCCTACATTGTTATAGAACAAAAGTGTAGGCTACCATACATTTTCAGTGAATTCAAGACATTAGGAAGTATATTACACCTATTGCTTTGTATTTTTTATTAATTAATTAAAACTTTAATTGATTAATTAACTGTGATAAATGTATATATACCGGTAATTTACCTGTTTTGTTGGTCTGTGTAGACATGGCGGTGGGTTAGGTGGGTCACTTTGGAGCTGGGGAACAAAGGCTCGCTGCTGTTTCTGTGTCACTGCTATGTCTTGGCTATGTTTTATACTGTCTCTCTCTCTCACACACACACGCACGCACGCACGCACGCACGCACGCACGCACACACACACACACACACACACACACACACACACACACACACACACACACACACACACACACACACACACACACACACACACACACTCACACGATGGGTAGATTGCATGAATAGGCAATAGTAAAGAAGGAGGCCTGCTCTGTAAGCAGGTCATGAAAATGTCAATCAGTTCATAAATGGTGCTCTGACTACAGAAGGGTGTGGGTATTATATTGTTACTCTATAAGGCTAACACACATACAAGGAATTTGTCACTTGTTTATTATTATTATTATTATTATTATTATTGTTATTATTATGGTGGTTGTTGGTTGAGGTTCATTGAGGTGCTCCTTGACCTTCTGGTCAGCCTAATTTAATCACATTTATTTTCAATGAGAAACATTGTTGTGGCTGAGAATAATTTCCATTAAATTAATCAGCCAGCAGGCTAAGCCTGGGAGTTAAATAAACTGTATGGCGTGCAATAAAATGATTCATAACCAAACTCAAGTTTAAAATGTTTACTTATATCATTCGATGCACAAAATACTACAGCAGTTTCCAATAAATACATGTAATACATATATGCAAAGAATTAAATAATCTAAACAAAACAGTGAGCAAATACCAAAGAATGAAAGTGCAAATGCGGTCAACAAAAGTATCTCTCCCAGCTAGTGTAGTGCACCCTCAAGTGCAAACCAGCCAGCCATCAGGTGAGCAGGTGAGAGCCATTATAGGCTAGTCAATTTAAGCTAAAAAAAGGGGCGTGAGCCGCTGACACAGGCCAAATGTGCCCAAATGTGACGAGGTCAGCTCATTTGCATGTGGCTATGGCATAATTTAGCCTTAATGAGTCTTTTTCGTGCAAAACTAATAGTCCACTTGCCAGAATGTGAACCCAGGCATGTTGAGTACACCAACGTTTTATGTTAGAAATTTATGGGTCCCCAGCATGTAGAAACTGTTGGATGCTAACTTGCATATGTTGAGAAATTTTCATAATTGGCATAATATGTGACCATATACCATTACAGTAACAACCTATGTCTAAGCAAAAACAAATCTAAATTTCATCATGCTTTATAGCATGTGACATGTCAAACTAGGGGGTTTTCATGATGCTGAATCCATTCCAAGCATTAGTTTGCACTCCTTGGGCTAAAATGGCTAGTCGGTGGTATGGTCACATATGTATTATGCCAATTATGAAAATTGCTCAACATTTGCAAGTTTTCTAAATGCTGGGGACCCATACTCAACATTTCTAACGTCAAACGTTGGTGTATGTCTCGCGAGTCGCGACACCAGATATAATCATATCGTAAACTCTTAATTTCCATTTTCCAGCCATTCAGTTTTTCTTTTGGGGGGGACCCCCAAAAATAATTTGGCAACACCCCAAGGGGTCGCGACCCACGGGTTGAGAACCCCTGGTGTACTCAACATGTCCGGGTTGGCTGGGAAGTGGGAAGTAGACTATAATGCTTGGAATGGATTCAGAACCATAACCCCTAGTTTGGCATATTACATGCTACTTAAAGCATTATTCAAATTAGTTTTGCCTTATAGGTTCTTAATGGTATGCCTACTTCAACGTTCAACCGCTGAATTTACCATGATCCACAATTTATAAAATAGGCCTACTCTATTTTAAATATTTTATTTGGATAAAGAAAAACCCTACTTAACCTTACTTAATAGTTATATATCCACTGGACTCTGGAGTCCTTATCTTGATTATTATGTTCAAATGTATACGCCCTGTGTCTGAACTCCTGACTTATCCTTGAACTAGGATGCACACAGCAACATGACTTCACAACTCTAAAGACTACTGAAGTCTCCCGTCAAAACCATGCCCCCCGGGATCATAAAGAAATGTTCCCACTCGAAAATGCCATCGACTTTGAACCGCCGTGTGTGTGTGTGTGTGTGTGTGTGTGTGTGCGCGCGCGCGCACACACGCTATATGACTGGTGGTGTCACAGACTAGTCACAGACTTTGCTTGTCTGTTATGTTCTAGTTGTTTTGTCTTCCCCAGGTGTTTCTCATGTGTAATCAGCCCTCATGCGTATATTGTTTTGTCAGTGCCAAAGTCCAGTAATAATGTCATTTAACCTCAAACTAATTGCAAAAAAATAAAAAAGAAGTCTGGAGCACGGATAAGCGGTTGAAGGTGGATGGATGGATGGATGGATGAAAGTTTAGAAAATGGCCTGTACATTATGGCCACCATTGACATCCTATAGGCCTATACGGTAAATATTTTCAAAATTTCATTATGCTTTAAGTAGCATGTGACATGTCAAACTATAGGGTTTTCATGATTCTGAGCCCATTACAAGCATTAGTTTTGCACAAAGAATACTCCTTGGGCTAAAAACAGCCATAGCCGTCTAGACAAATGTGACGAGGTCAGCACATTTCGGGTGGCTATGGCCAAATCTTGCCCAATTAGTGTTTTTGTGCAAAACTAAACTAATAATAGGATGTCAATGGTGGCCATACTGTACCCCTGGAACTGTAATTGTAAAAAGGAGATGTCCATTTCTTCATTAAGTCCCTTAGGTGACATGGTATAGCATCGATGTATCCAGTATACAGGATAAGTGCATCCAAACTGCTCTTTTGGGAAACGGTACTGGTTTCTAATCTATTTCCTTATAGAGCTTATAGAGAAGTACAATCTTGACTCCTGCTGACCATAATACGAAAAAAGAGAAAGAAAGAAACAGTGTGTAGTGCAGTAAAATTTAATTTTGTGTTTAGTCTACTTGGCCACCATGTTGGATATGGCTAAAATCTGTCTCCATCCATACCATGATACCAATCTCCTGTTTGTTGTTTGACTTGTTTGCATTGGATAGCAGATTATTTTATTCCATGTAACAATGATACATAATTGTATTCAAAGCATGACAAAAGTACCAGTAAGCATGCCCCAGTAATAATAATACAACCCCCCAAACACCTTTCTCTCACTAAATGGCTTCAGTAGTAGTGACAGTACACTTGGTGCATGACTTCTCATTGACTTGCTTTATGGCTTTTATCTGCTGTATACGATTGAAGGGACAGAGGTTAAACAAAGTTCAACCACTCGTGCCATGCTGTTCACATGGAGGTCGTCCCCTGCACTCAATAGTTTGCCATTATCATCTTTTACATTATCTTTTATAACTTGGCAGTAAACCTTTAGTGTACTAGCTGTTATTGACATATTTTTTTTTAATCACCAATGGCTTCTTCTTCCACCTCTTTAGTATAGCCATATCATTTTGGATGCAATAGGGGAAAACCTTTCAAAAATATATACATATGAAGCGGTGACGATGTCTCTGACACAGAGTGTAATATGTTTTTCGATAACATTGCTGAGAGTTAATTATCCCACTTACAATGTGGAAACAGTGGGATAATAATAACTTATGTGAGCCAAAAGGAAATTCATTGATTTGAATGTTAAATAACCATCAGCATGATTTCTATTATGCCTATATTCATTTAGAACAGTGATGCATTGCAGTTGCTACTATGATGATAAAGGTGCAGCTATCTGAAAATAATGGTGTCGTTTGCAACAGTTAAGGCCTATTCATAGTCTGGATTTCCGGTGGTGAGCTGACCACCGGAGCTGAAATAACGTTGAGCGGTGGTGAGTAAAAACAGAGAGAAGGGCTGGAGCGGTGGCGGTGGTTTGCTCTTCACCGCGACTCGTGACGTCATGTTGTAGTTCGGTGGTCACCTAACCACCGAAAACCCAGACTATGTATGACTATGAGCCTTCAGTCTCTCATATAATAGCCTACAACTACTGTAACTACTGACAGTGACAACACGCTCCATATATGGCCGTCAATCTGTCTCGCCTCGTGACACGCTAGCCTCCATATATATATGGCCGTGACGGCCGTCTCCATTATGAAGAAACTAAAAAGATCACTGACCTCATCAAACCCATGGCCTGGATAGCCATATGGAGAAGACTATAGCTGGATCATCATCACCTAGATCTGTTAGTCCATGGGCTCAGACCAGGATTTTTACTAGTGAGGGACATTCAAGGTGGCAAATGCTATCATGTTTTTTTTAAAAGGTCTATATCCCTAGATAATATTTCAACATGATAGCAGTTCCCAGTTATTTGAATAAAACATGTCATACAGAGGGAAAGATTAAGAATGATCTGTCTTTCACTCAATTTAACCAATGAACATCATCATAAGCATCACTGTCATATCAATATAAATTCTTCAGTATTCGTCATATTCATCATTATCATCACATAATCAATCAGTTTCACTTCAGGTTTGTAGCTTGCACATTTCTGTGCACTTTAATTTGTTGGCAAGGCAGGAGCAATCTGAAAGCTTGCAGGTCAGTACACACTTGCAGGCCGTAAGTAAGAATAAGAGATGTCATATGTCATATCAGTTAGGAGCCCAAATGACTATGAATTTCAGATTGCTGGGCATGGGGTGGTCAAATAAACATATGGAATAAATTATGTACTGGCCATATATGGAACGTGTCTTGAGTGTACAGGGTTTCATTAGGTCAGATCAACATATGGAATCACGGGTCAGCTCCATATATGGAGATATAATGGTGGGCGTGGGTAGTGTATTGAATATACAGGGTTTGATGAGGGCATAGTCCGTAGTCCATAGTCTCTCGAGACTGACGGATGCCAATGATAAGGGTGGCAGTGGTGGTGTGATGTGTCACGAGGCGTGAGGGACTGACGACCATATATGATGGTGTGATGTCACAAGGAGAAACAAAACACCACATTCCACTATAATCTTTGGCCTTTGTTGGCAGGCGAAAACAATCAGTGGTATTATTCTGGTTGCTGATCAACATAACCAAAGTCATATGGTCCTCTTCTGGTTGGACATCATTTTGAGTATGACCTTGCTCTCTCCTCCGAATAATGTCCACCTTTGTGATGTGAAGTGCATTACTCACCCAATGGCACAGGGATCTGATTCTTATTGAACATGAAATGTGTATACATTGATGAATTATTGTCTTTTAGAGGGGAATCAGAGGGGACGTAGTTTCATAGCACATTGAGAAATGAAAGGTAGAGTTCCCCAATTTCGGGATCTTCCTCCAGGATTTTATTGTAGTAGCATGGCCTGCTGCTCATGCTCTCAAGTCTCAACCAGCTGCGCTGACTCTGCACACGAACCGTTCTGGTTGGGAAATAGGACTGTTTTCATGTGTGTTTTTATTTTTATTTTTATAAAGTATATTTATTGGTTTCTAAAGACACAGACATTACACAACATTCATGTGTGCTTTTACAGCACTATTCTTGTTCTTTGCTTCTAGTACAGTATATGCCTTGTTGTGGTAGGGCCGTATACTGTATGTGCCTATTTCCAGGCTCCATCAAGCCAACTATCTTCTATCTATGGTCCAAGCTTATCGATATTCGTTGTCTCTGCTTCAAGACTGTTATCAGTGTTTGCCATTCATAAGGTAGAGCTGCAATCAAATCACAGTACAAGTACAGTGCTGCAAAAGGTATTTTTGGTGAGATGCGAAAATACTTTTCACTGTACTGTACTGTACTGTACTGTACTGTACTGTACTGTACTGTACTGTACTGTACTGTACTGTACTGTACTGTACTGTACTGTACTGTAGCCTACTTTACTGTACTTTGAGATAAGATGAGATTCAATGCATTGTCAATGTACAGTACAGTACAGTACAGTACAGTACAGTACAGTACAGTACAGTACAGTACAGTACAGTACAGTACAGTACAGTACAGTACAGTACAGTACAGGTGTTTCGGAATGGTGGTGTTTCGGAATGGAGGGCTGTCCCCCTTTCAACCTTGTGTCCCTATTTTGGGCAGGTGTGAGCAAATTTTGTCATTGCAAATTGTGAAAATAGCAGATCAGCTATTTTTTCGCACGACACCATTATACAATGAAGTATAAAATGGGGTTGAACTGATCATGATCATATTGCAACAGACTTTTCCACACACCTATTTCTTCTGAATTGTTGATGTTTTTTGTTGCGTATCTCACCATGGGGCATTCGTTATGGAACTCAAATGCAGTCTTTGTTTATTAAAAAAACAGACAAAAAAAAGAATGAAATACAGAGGTTATTGTCTTTTGTGGTTTTGAATTGATTACATCGTGCTCTGCACGAATACATATTGCCACAAGTTAACAGATTGATAACTGATGCTATTTTAAAAGAAGAACCTTTTCTTAATTCATTTTTTCAAAGAGCGTATTTACAAAAGCAAATTTATCCAACTAGTCCTGAACGGAAGCCACCTACCAAGAAAGATAGATCATATTATGATTGGACTGGGTCTCCAGCTATTTTATGCTGATTATTTTATCTTAAATGAAACAAAACCCGTTAGTAAGGAATTCTGAAACTATTTGTGCTGTGTAAGCCTCAGGTATCCAGCTGTACACTCAGTAGTCTGTGGACATGAAGGTGGACATGAAGCTGGGGAGAAGCCGAGGTATCAGTTCGGTCTGGAGGCATCGGGAACATTTCGTTCCATCAGAGGAGGTAAGGTGATCAAATGACATTTTCCCAAGGCCAGCGTCAGACGAGCATTTTTGCACTTCCCCCAGCTCTCACTGGTAATGTTGAGAGAAGAATGTTTCCTGTCATTACTACATACGCTTCATTTTCTGTGCACGGTAGGTACGAAGTGGGTAAGGTGTATAATCATGTGACAATGTCCACTTAACTGTATTGTTTTCAGTAGCATATTTGATTGTGTTTTCCCGGGCTCATTGTAATGTCACTGCGTGATCTTATAATCATCTCTTTGTGTGTGTGTCATTTTACAGGGTTAAGACATTTCAAGCCACCTAGGAATGTGGTTCAAATCTGATCACAAAAAAATTGATTTCCATGAGGATGTACACCGTTGAAACTTTATAAAGCAACTCTGATTGGTTTAGGACAATTATCTGATTTGGACTGACGGTGTGAACATGGTCTAAATGAAAAACTACAACATGATGTAGCAGAGTATTTTTTAGTTGTATTATGCAGTCTTTTTAATAGTGTTTTGTAATTGTTTTACTAGGCTTCTGTGGAGAGACACATGCTGGCCAAGTTCCTGACGTTCCTTGATTACGCCATGGTTCACTACAGGCCCTCTGAGGTCGCTGCTGCTTCCCTCTGCCTCTCTCAGCTGCTGCTGGGTTGCCTGCCATGGGTGAGTTGAATAGAATCATATGTTGGCTTATTATTACAGATAGATAGCTTGACATTTTGTCTTTTGATTTGAGTAAGTTTTCCATGGCTTGCAGACTACTGTGTTAACAGAGACAGATTGCACCGCACATGATGATCCTAATGATTGTTTTTCATGTGTTGCAGACTCCTACAGACCAGCATTACACGACATATGATGAGGCTCACCTGAAACCAATAATGCAGCACATCGCCAAGAATGTCGTTGTCAGCGAGGGGAATACAAATGTCCAGGTGAGTTGGCACACAAAGGCACTATAGGGTTGGGACGTTAGTATAAATGTACCGTAGGTTAGATGGCATGTTATTTAGACAGATGCTAGGTTCATTTGTTTACCAGGCATTCTATAGTTTCTATGTACAGATCTTTTATTTTATTTTTATATTATTATAATGTTCAAACCCATGATCCTATTGAGACACTAGCTCTCTGCATGTGGTGTATGTTTTTACCGTAATTGCTTACTTTAGCTTGTTGCTCTGGACAAAGGGCATCTGCTAAAAGCCTAAATTGTAAATTGGAGTGTAATGCAGTAAGATGGGGATGTTTACATGGATGAATATTGAATACTAAAATGTATATTCTCCACTAGGTTTAGTATAATGTAGTAGCATGTAATGGAGGAGGGATGTTTAAATACATGAGGCCTCTACACTAGGGTTAGTGTTATTATAATGTACGCTTGTGTATAATATAATGGTGTATGTGTTTAAATACATTAATCCTCGACAGTACCCTTTCATTCCACACCCACATCAACACCACCATCCGATCCGCCTACTTCCACCTCAGAAACATCAACCGCCTCCGCCCCTCCCTAACTCCCCACAGTGCCGCAATCCTGGTTCACTCTCTTGTCACTTCCCGCCTGGACTACTGTAATTCCCTTCTCTTTGGTCTCCCCCACAAACTCCTCCATAAACTCCAACTAGTCCAGAACGCTGCTGCCCGTATCGTCACCAGAACCCCTGTCATCAGTCACATCACCCCTGTTTTACACCAACTCCACTGGCTCCCCATCAAATACCGTATCAACTTCAAGATCCTTCTCCACACATTCAAGGCCATTCATAACCCCCCCCCCCCCCCCCCCCCCCCCCCCATACCTGTCTGACCGTGTCCACGTCAACATCCCCACCCGGTCTCTCAGGTCTGCCTCCTCCCTCACCCTGAAAGTCCTCCCAGCCCGTCTCTCCACCATGGGCTCAAGAGCCTTCAGCCGCTCTGCCCCTCACCTCTGGAACTCCCTCCCCCCTGACATCAGAAACATGGACTCTATCACTATATTTCTTTTTTTGTCAAATATGTTTTTATTGAACAGATTATAAATTATTACAAACATTATGATATGAAATACTTTTTTTATGAAACAAAATGAAATAAAAAAATAAAAAATAAAAAATAAACAAGACAAAAAAGAGAAAGAAATCCCTTAACCCTCCCACCCATACTGCTCAGTGACACTGCATACTATAATAAGATGATAGAAAGCTCATGGAAAACATAAAAAGAAAATGGCGTACAGTCAACCATATCAATGGTATCCTGTCTATTAATCATTTCTACTCAAGTAATGGACAAGGGGCAGCCAAACCTTATCAAACTGGCTCTCCCTGTTTCTCAGGAAATACCTTATTCTCTCAAGATGAAGTGTACTAGTCATTTTGTTCTGCTTTTAACTGTGTTCTTGTACTGTTTCTAACCTGTACGGCGACATTGAGTGCCCTGAAAGGCGCCTTATAAATAAAATGTATTATTATTATTATTATTATTATTAGTATTATTATTATTAACTCTAATGCTTTTTTCCCCATCTCCACTAGGCCGTCAAGATGAAGTACTCGGGGAGCAAGCTGGATGTCACTCACCCCTCTGAGCTGCAGTCATCTACTGTGAAGAGCCTAGCTGCTCCCCTGCTTGGCAATCCCTGAGGTTGAATCAGACATGCTGCATTTCTTTGAAATGTTTTATTATACATTTTCTTTGTTTTTGATGGGGGCTATCCCCTCCTATGCCCAGCTTTGTGAACACAAACACTATGATTTGATTGGCTGATCACCCCATAGCGATGATTTGATTGGCTGAGCAAAGTACATATTGAGGATTAAAAAGTGAAGACAACAAAAGTGATTGGCCGGAATGACATTTGTGATGATTTGATTGGCTGAGCACGGAATGTGATTATAAGAGCCCCCTCACTCACACAAGTGTGATTTATTTGTATTTTTTTATGCGAGTGAGAGCCTACTCAACATGAAAGAGTGATGCAGTTTGGATGCGTGTGATGCAGGATCCATGAAGGAAGTTTTGTAAAATGTGTCTGCTCCTTCAAAGTTGTCGGCATTGTGCAGCTGAAATGTAATCCTATCATTCTCACTTTAAAGTTTACTTCAAAGTACTTTTTGTAAACAAAATCAGTTTACTTGTTGATCCTGACAATCTCACAGACCAAGCAATAGTATTAGCCTTTATATCAGAACTGTACACTTGATTGATTGATTGATTGAAATATTTATTTGTTTGTAGAATTTACAGTACATTTTAAGCACAAACTCAATACAAAGACTGTTAACTGTGAGTGGACGACCCAATTAAGCATTACACTTGTTTACAACAGGGTCCACATTGTTCAATTCATCAAAACATTTAGAGACATACAAATAGACACTTCTATGTAGCTAAAGAACAGAACAGGAATTCATCACGTCTCCTGTATACTGCTACTGCTAGTGTTCTTTGCACTTCTAATGGATATTTAATCCCTCCTTGTGGAAGCACACGACAGCCAGACATTCAGCAGTTCTTTTCTCTTTTACGTTTTTAAATCACTAATTCTACTACCGGTATTTATGTTTGTCAATCTACAAGCTCATGTGTTGAGACCTTGTAGACAGCTTGTTTGTCTCTGTACTACTTGTTTGTTGTGAAAATGACCATGTAACATTATGATGATCTGTGTACTGTCAAATATGTATATATGTAAATGGTAAATAAAGGTCTCATGTACATTTTGTAAATACCTATGAATTGTGTAAATATGAATTTTGTAAATATCCATTAATATAATAAAATGATCATTTTGAACCATGAGAATTTTGGGTCTGACTCTTGAATTTGAGGTATAATTTTTCAGTAGTATGGTAAAGTTTAAAAGAAAATGTGTAATTCACATTTAATCCACACGGTTTACTAATGTTTCTGTGTAGTGTAGGCTACAATACTTACAATTAATCTAAAATGTACCTTTGCATACTTCATATTCATATTTTATAGAAATAATGTATTCAGATATATTATATTCCTATAATATTAGTTCAACAGTGAACAGTGAAAGTTAACTATTCTATTGCAAATTTTTGGCTCTGAAGAGAAAACACTTGATTTTGATCTCCTCAAGTGGTCCCTGGACCACTGGTTGAAAACCACTGCTCTAGTGAGAGCAGCTGATGTGGACATGAAACGAAACATGAAATATGACCTTATAGGCTTACATCAACTAAAAACAAAAAATAGTGACATCAATCCCCCATACTTCTCTTTAGAACATTATTGCCACCTCTTGGACATGTGCGGTTACTGCAGCATGAAACCAGTCTCAAGTTTCTATGTCAGTGGTGCTCAACCTTTTTCCTGTTAAGGACCCCCAGAATTATCTGAAAATATGTTGCTCCATATATATTAGTCTCCCACCCTGACCCCCCTCCTGTATTACCTGTATTTTCTTTTACACATCTTAATAAAATGTTTTTCCTTTGGCCATACTTTTGTAATCTCTTGTCTATATTGCAGTGGTTGACAAATTACTCTACTAAGTTGAGTCTTTTATACTGAGTTAATGAACTGGAGTACTGGTACTAAAAAAAAGTTAAAAAAAGTGTTCCTGATCCAATATTCTAATTAATTGAAGTAAATAAGGAGACCATGTAAAAACTATACCAAAAGTAATTTACAAATTCAAACTGTCAGTGTAATCAGGGAGGCCTATTAATATATCCTTAAGTGATTGTTTAAAATGTAGGCTACATTTGCACTTTATACTCTCTGACTAGATTATGTGAAGGTAGCCCTGAAACATGACTGTCATGACTGGGGGGGGGGGGGGGGGGGGTCCTGAAGATATTTTGGGGATGATTAAAACGTTATTTATTTATTTGCAACTGAATGGCTGGAAAATATGGGAATTTAGAGTTTACATAGTAGGCCTACACATAGTGCATGCATACACTTTCCTTAATGATTATATCTGGTTTCAGTATTTATTTATGATATATTTTCTCTATTATTAAGGTTATTGTAGTGAGGGGGCGGGGGTGGGGGTCGCGAGACACGGCCAAAGCATGTCCGGGGGTCCCCCCTCCCCCCAGCCAAAATCATTGAGAACCCCTGATGTACAGAATAATAATAATAATAACCCCTGATGTACAGAATAATGCAGTGTTTCTGGGTGTACTTTAATAAGGCTTATTTGTTTCTCAATGTCTGCATGCTGGGGACCACCTAGCTCTGGTCCATGGCATTAGAGCTATGGACCAGAGCTAGGTGGTCCCGAACTCTGGTCCATAGCTCTAATGCCATGGACCAGAACTAGCGACCACCTATAGCTCTGGTCCATGGCATTAGAGCTATGGACCAGAGCTGGGGACCACCTATAGCTCTGGTCCATGGCATTAGAGCTATGGACCAGAGCTGGGGACCACCTAGCTCTGGTAGAAGACTCTGAACTGACCTGAACACTTGAACTCTGCACTTTATATTTATTCACTATTCATTGCATGTTGTTTTTGCACTTGTCTTGTCCTGTTTTGCACTTGTCCTAATGTTGTAACTGCACTCTGCTGTCCACCAAACCAAATTCCTAACATGTTTACATGTCATGGCAATAAAGGCTTCTGATTCTGATTCGGAAGTAATATTACTTATTTCTTTTTTTTTTGTCATCAAAGTTTTTTAATGATTTTAAATAAAGCATACAAAATCCACATGACTTACACAAAAGAAAAAGACAAGAAAAAACAAACAAACAAAACACAACTAGCAGTCAAAAAAAAGAAAACCCGTGGACAACACCCCTCCACACTCTGTTGTTGACACTCGTGGTTATATCATATGTAATGTACAAATACAAAATGTTACAACAATCCTTTGATATACAAATAAAAATAGTCCCATATCTCATGGAACTTCCCTTTGACGTTATTCCTCCTGGCAATTGAGTATTCAAAGGATGCCGCTTCAGTCATAAGTTGGGTCCAGTCTGTGATCTCTGGCGTAGCAGAGCTCTTCCAGTTTCTCAGTATCAACCTAGCTGCAGTAATAAGGCCTGCAGTCACCAATGCATGTTGTGCCTTGGTGACCCCCTGCAGCACCGTGCGATCTCCCAAGAGACATAACCTTGGGCATTCTGGTAGTATTAGCCCCATCCAGTCTCTGCAAGTTTCCCCAGTACCTCTTTCCAGAAAGGCACAACCACAGGACATTCCCAAAATGCATGTAAAAATGTACCATCTTCCCCTTTACATTTCCAACACCGTTTGTCTTCCACCAAGCCCATCCTAAACAGTTTCACAGGGGTATAGTAGAATCTATGTATAATTTTGTAATGTGTAAATTTGCTTTTAATATCCCTAGTGGCCCACCCAACTTTGGAAATTATATTTGACCATTTCTCTTCACTTATTTCACATCCTAAATCCCTTTGCCATATTAATCTAAGATTAATAAGTCTTTGCACTTTGTAATTCCATTATATTTTTGTAAATTATTGAAGCCCTATGCATTGTCGGTGGCCAGTCAAAAATTATTTTCAACATATTAGGTTCCTCTATACCCCTGTTAAGGTTGAACACACTTCCAACACTACTTCTTAGTTGAAGATATTTCCAAAATTCACCCCTACCCATCACATTAAATTGATTCTCCAACTCCTGATATGACTTAAAAGTTGTATCCATATATAAATCATCAATTACACCTATGCCAATTCTTTGCCAAGGCTCCCAGCAAAATGAATATTTACCTATCAAGATGCGTGGATTATCCCATATAGAAGAATATCCCTGTTTATATTGGGATTTCCCCATCAGCCTATGGACCTCAGGTCTAGAAACATACTGTAGGTTTTTAATGAGTAGGCCTATTCTGATGCTCCCGTCTCTCCAGCTCTTTAGTAGGCCTAAACCCTAAACTAAAACAGAAATGATGTCCAACTCTGCTTGGGAGTGATACATGTAATATGCATGTAGGAGAGAACATTATTTTCATTCAACTGATTCAATCAAGTGTATAATTATAATAACTTAATTTTATTTTGCTATTCTCAGTCAAATGTGATGCTTTGGTCCTGTTAATGTGAACCTCTATAATATTTTTTAAACATGGATCATTTAAATCCTCAGGGATTAAGGGATGGAATGGGGGGGTAGATAAAATACACAAACACGCGCACACTTCTGTTGAGCTGGAGAGTGCGTTGCAAACTCATTTGTCATTTCATAAACCTAATGCCCGTTGGATAAATTCATGGCGAAAGAAAGGGATTAAGCAAGGCACATTCTCCCAAATGTCGGTGAGTGCAGATCTCTGAATTTGTAATATTTTATTTTATAGCTTTTTCGGAAATTGTGTTGGCTACTATTTTTGTTTTGGGTAACATGTCTCTCCATCACTGCAAATATACGGAATAAAAATACCGTTTACAACACCTCAAAAAAGTAAAAAAATAAATACATTTCCATGAATGGCCATGGAGTTACGAACCAATAGCTTATTTTCATTTCACATGTCAGGGGGGTGCACCGTTCCTGGAGATACTGCAATACCAGGTCGATGCGTGGAGTGGACGGAGCAAGCCCCTATTCCATCTCCCAGTTCCAAAAATCAATTTAATATATGGTCCCCGGGTAGGGGACGTATCAGATATTAAACTGATAAGAACAGATACTACACTTGATCTTAGCCAAAAGGCCGAGAAGCGATACCGCAGCACCACTCGAGAGAGCCAAGTGACCATGGAACATACCACACTCCGTCATAGTTTAATTTGTTTGGCACAAAAATACAAACTCAGCCTGAAAGCCACATCAAAACCCTTTAGTCAATAATGAAGTGTGCAACGTGTGCCTTAACTCTTAACGCACCAATACACGAAATATTTAACTCTGATATGATCAACCTCCATTACTTCCTGGAACGAACTGATGACGCATTTCGCCATGCTCCAATAAGAAATGGACAAAGCGGCGTATTAAAAAAAATGCATTTATAGCGATGAAAATACATTATAAGTAATATGGACTGTTAACTTTATTATTAATATGTAATTACACCATTGATCCCAAAAAATCGAGGACGAGTCTATTAACAAGCATACGGAATTTATCATGAAGCGAAGGTTTCAAATCATTTAACTATGACTATTTAAAGTTCTAGTGCTCTCTAGTGGTCAAAACAACTAACTGCGAGGATCATCACAGCTTTCAGTCCCACCTTTCCTCCCACTGATGATGCGCTTGTCTATTTTCTAGCGTTCTGAAGGACCATTATTAAAGACCATATAAATTAGGCTTGAGAAAGAAGATTCGAAGTAGCTTACAGACATTTAACATAGATAATCAAAACAAAACACCAAATAATCTGCAAGCCCCCAGCTATTCCATGTATTTTGCATTCTGTAGTAGAGTACTTTCATTACCTTTGGATGGTGTGCCTATATATTCATTTTTTTATGTTTATACTTTCTATTAGTATTGAACTTTTTATGTCTGCAGAGCGAGTTGATGGAAATTATACCATATAATGAGTATTAGTGAGGAACCAACCAATTATATGAAGATGAGGTTGAAAATGGGTGAATTCAAGTTTTTTTTAATGATATATAAAGATGTCCCCAAACCCAATGGGTTTCGGCAGTATTATTTACCCCATTTCATTTTCTTGTCATGACACACTTTACCTAATCCGCTGTTAAACAGAATGGCCGAGGCTAAACAAACAAGACTTATTGCATCACTTCTTTTTTCATTTCACAGGTGGGGGTGTAGTAGAGGGAACAGCATGCATGCAGTCTATAAAGTGAAGTGATGACCTAGTATTTCTCAGTGTGATAGAATCCCTCTCTGTTGCTATCATGTTCCCTTGGGTGAGGTGTTACATTCTGATTGCGACCATTTTTTTGGGCTTGGGATCAAGCTGTGATTACTCTGAGTCTACATGTGGGGCAAGCAGTCCAGGGGACAATATAATTGGAATGCTGTGTGCCTGCCATGCTAAGGTGGAGAGTGAGAACCTGCAGTCGAATCCAGCCAGGAAGATTCAACTGCACAGAGTACGTTTTCAAAGCGTATAGCCTACACATACCGTATTTTAATTGCATTGAGCATTATGAGATGAATTCACATATTTTAGAATAAGCTGGGAATAATTATGCATTAATTAATGTAATTTAAAACATTTTCTTGAACTATGGAATTTGCTGTAGTTATTTCTGAACTTCACAATCCATATTCTACTGCAGATATATGGCAGTTGACAATTGGCTATGACATATATGATACAGTCTGTTTCTAGCGAAAATGTAACTAATTCAGTAGCAAATAGCTGACAAGAATTTGTCAAATTATATTTATCAGAGAAGCACGAGTAGAAAATGTAAGGTAGTAGAAAACTCAATTTATTTTAAATATATGCAACATAAAATCACAAGAAAACAAACATTTCTAGCACCTCACAGAAGCCAATGCAATGCCTAAACCTAACCTCAAAACCACACCCACCTGTGCAAAAGTGTCGAGGGGGTAACATCTATGATTATGTTTTTTTAATGGGCTCATTTCTCAGAACATAACATAAGAACTTTTGACCCATCTCTTTCTGTGGTTGTAAGGCCTCACTCAAACTTAGGCCTCACTCACATTTAAGAAAACATACTCTGGTCCTCATCATTCCCCTGGCGGGACCTTGTATAATATTTTTTCCTGGCCTTAGATCCAGTTTCTCCGAGTGCTTTGGTGCCCTTCCTCCGGCTGTGTGGTGATGCCCAAGAGCCAACATTTGAATGTGATGCTTGGTCAGCAGTGGGAGGATCTGAGCTGGCTGGAGGATTGCCTTTTCTTGTCAACCGCCTCTTTGGGCTTTTAGACCTCTGCCTTGAGCGGTGATTTGAGTTGGCTTCAGATTCAGGTACACCGTCTGTATACAATGTGGGCTGCATGGCCGTAATTCCTGCAATAGATGTTGATCTGTGAGAAAATCCCTCTGGGATGCTCAAATCAGTGTTCAGTGGCTCGTTGTGTCCTCCAGTTTGCTTAGCAGGTTTGGACCAGACAATACAGCGGCGAGGTGGTGGTTTTCGTTCACTCCGTGTTTTCTCTGGATATAGAAGACACAGTATGTCAATGTGTAGCGAAGGCTTAATTCATATTTAGTCACAACCATTGACACATGTCACTTGAAGAAAACATTTTCAGTTGCAAGTTTACTTTTTAGAGCAGTGGGGAACTAAGGATGCCAATTTTAGTTTGGTCCATCCATTCGACCAAACAAAACATCTTGAACACTACTGGCTGCACCTTTATTGCCCCAGAGGCATGATTTCAGTGACCACATTCTTTGAGACACACATACATACAGGTATTTCGGGCCCGAGGTGTGGCCGCCATTATTGTTTAGGGCTAAAGACCATTGGAATTGCATTATGGAATCTACACGTTACATTTTATGTTTTTTCTTCGTCCTGCAGCAACACTGGTCAATAATTGTAGTGTCGGGAACTGCAAAAACAGCAGCAACATAACAAAAAAAACAGGACGCCCAAATTAACCTTTTCGTTGTTCCGCAGCCACAAAATGGAACCGGAGAGAAGAACACTACTCGCATACAGGCATTTTGGGGTGTGGCCTCGGGCATCTCCGGGGAGTGTGTATGGACACACTGTAGCCTGCTTTTGTTTATACCAGTGGTTCCCAAAGTGGGGTCCGGGAACTCCCTCAAGGACCCCTGGGGGAACCCCAGCTAAATGATAGTTTGGAACCAAATGGACCCTTATGGGTCTGTAACTCTGAAAGTGTACAAATGGAAACGTTGATTTTACAATATAAAATGGGGGTCCCAGAGATAGAAATGCCATTAAATGGGGGTCCGTAGGCGTAGACTAATGCATGTCAAACTGGGGGGGGGGGGGGGGGGGCTTGAAATTAAACGGGTTGAGAATCTCTGCTAGAACTGTAAAAATCTTCTCTTATGGGGATGTCCCTGGCATATCTTTTCAAATGGGGGGTCCGTGGGCCAATTAGTGTCAATTTGGGGGTCCTTCACATGAAAAAGTTTGGGAACCACTGGTTTATACAGAGCTAACGAGCTTGGGGCGAACCCTTCAAAGTATTCAGCTGACATTTAAAACAGTTTAATGAAACTGACGAAAGTAATATTCAGCTGACAATATGCAGTTTTGGCTAATGAAGCAAAATGCACCCAACATCTGACATTACCTATTTCCATGCATTCTTACCTGCACAGTCAGACCGGGAAACCTCTGCCTCGACTTGCTGCAAAAAGATGTTGAAATATGTCCGTAAAAGAAGTCAATTACATCAAGCATGTAACATTTAAGAGCAACGTGTGTTCAATGTCAAGGTTAATTAGTAATAAGCTTACTGGAAGACAGATGGTTGTATTAAAGGAATCATAAATTGTGACGTTCAGGTCTTTGCCCACGATGACCCGCCCACCTCTCCAATAATCTAGAGGGGTCTTTAGCATACGGCCACTTCGGGACACATTACCGGTCTTCGCAGAGGACGTAGGAGTACAGGAGAGTGAGGAGACAACTGGAGAAGAGAAAATAGAAATGCAAAGAACAATGTAATGCCTCAAAGAAGCTAGGACACCAGATAAACATTATGTACGTAGCATCTATCCAAACATGCTTTAAAAATATTATTTCGCACCCGTGCCTCCAAATGCATGCATGCATGTCTACTGAACAAGCCCATTTCTCAACAGAACCCGTTTGCTTACTCTGTAAGGATATACACAGGCTAGTATATCCTTACATAGTGCAATATTGTATGGGGTATAGCGCCTACCCTTCTCACCTCCATACATTATGTTTACTTCAAAAGACGTTTGTCAGAATACCAACCAGTTCAAACTAAAGGGAACAGTCCTCACCACAATTGTGTTAAAATTGTAAACATAAACACCGTTCAGACAAGTATCCTCATCTAGAAAATAATCAATTACAACTTCCACACCAACTCCAATCTCCCTACATGCCTCCAGATGTTACACCACTAGGGGGCAGTTCTGTGTTAAATACAGAGCAGTCACATTATGGAATTCCAATTTCCAACTATTAATTAAAACTAAATAATAAACTGAATTCTGAGTTGACATAGACAACTAATCAAACTCTACATTACAGTAGTGCCTTTTTAAATATCCACACGTTTGTTTTTGCTTTGTTACAAATCTCAAACTTGTTATTTTAAGATATTGGATAATTGTGAGGACTTTGGTCGTCTTGTAGGCCAACACCAGTGTTTTGTAGTGGTTGTGGGCAGTAACTGGAAGCCGATGAAGGGAAAGTCCAAAATTTGGGAGGTTGAAGATGGGGGGGGGGGGGGGGGGGGGGGGGGGGTATGTGCTACATACTGTATAACAGTGGTTAGGGAGTCCTTGACATAAAAATGTTTGAGGACCACAGTAGTGCATGTTTTACTGTGTGACTATTTTGTACTGCAACTTGGAATTGTTGTGTACAAGGCCCTAGTATAAACAGGCTCAGCAACTCTAATTCCTGAATTTGGCCTTTTATTTAAGCATGCCACATTAGTTTTCATTTTGCCATGCTATACTTACATGTGCTGCTAACATTCTGCCTCTGACGTTTCACAGAACGGTTGGTGACAGCTTTCTCTGACCGTCTCTTGACGACTTTGCCATCTGTTTCCAAGCTGGATTTAGCATAGATGATAAAAAATAAATATTATTTGTGACAGACATTGAACATCATTAACACATGCTGAAGCAGGACACTTCGATCGAGATTTGGGTTGTGTAGTTATTTTGTCATGATGTAACTAATTGGCGAGATATATTGCTCCATTGATTAGAAATTAATCATCTAATTAATTTACCTTGTATGGTACTGAAATGGCTCTCAAAATCACATAGACGAAAGCAAATTCCGTCAATATAGAACATCACACAAAACATCCTCCCCCACATGGACTGAATTCAACTTACTTTACTGATTCTGACATTAATTTATCATACAACATTTTCCAGTCTTCAGGGAATCCATCAGCGAACTTCTTTAAAAAACACTGTGGCAATTCTAGGACAAAGATAAAACAGAACAAATCATAACCTTTATTTAGCACCAGCTTTCATGAAACCGATTAATCGCTGATCCAGTATATATTAAGCCAGGATATCTGTAGTTAAATGACATAGGCCCTGAAACTTGGATTAGGGATTTAACAGATATCCTGGCTTAGTATGTTACATTTTCAGTAGTTTTACTTCTACTACATTTAGTGCCCAAGACGTCTCCAGGGTCATTTTCATTGAATTATTCTTATTTGTTTTTTGCTTTACAATCTCCTTGTGTTTCGCACATGCGTACTGCCATTCACTTAAATTCTTGTTTACGGCAAGGTTAATTAAATAAGGTTAGGAAGCGAAGACCGTACGGTGGACTCCATGTTGCTCCCTGGAAGGAAAGAAACATGCGCAATTGGCTATATGCAGCCAACACTTCCGCGTTCAGCTTCCTTGGTCTCAACTCCCTTCCTGGAAGCAACATGGAGTCTACCATACAGTCTTTGCTTCCTAACCTTATTTAATTAACCTTGGTTTACAGCCTGACTGTGTTATGCTCGTCAGTCGTCATAAGATAACTCTAAATCTACGGCGCTCTCCGTGGTTTTGATCGAAACAGCAATGTTCTGTCTCCATTTCTGAGTGACTAAACCTTGTTTAGAATATAAACGCTTCTAGAGTTTAGATGTGACAGCACAACGTAATAATGGAAGATTATGTCTCCCTGTTTTGGGGGGGGGGGGGGGGGGGGGGGTAATGGCAGGGCTTTTCAGAGTAAAATCTGCCTCATCTGCTGGGCACTTATTTATTCTGAATATTCCTTGGCAAATAAAGTGTTGGAAGCAAATATTGTACTTTTACTCCGCTACAATTATTTGTCAACTTTAGTTACTTCGTAGATTTTGATTATTATTACAAAAAATACATTCTGGCAGTAAAGATTTTTAAATGGGGGTCCTAAATGGGAGTCCTTTCTTGACATGGAAAGGTGAGAAGCAATGCTAACTCAACGACCTGTATTATATCCCTACTGCCTGCTGAAGAACGGCCCGGACGGGACAGAGGACGCCAGCCACAATCCCGCCGCTCGCCACCACGTAACCAAAGCGCCGCCCCCAGAGAGAGGGGGCCGTACACGGGCGAGAGGCGCTATATGTTTGTGCCCTCGGACAAAGGTTACACTAAAAGGATAAAATTTAAATGCCCATAACCTAACTGGAAGAAACCTTTTCATTAGAGGATTTGTTTTCAATCCGTAGTTCAAGTCCTGTTACGGTTAGGGTACGAATGTGAATGAAAATAAAAAGCATGGGTTTACTATCTGCATCTACTTTGCTGTCACATTTCCTTGGTTGGTTTCATTTCTATGTTTTGCACTGTTCTACAAGTTCACAAAACATACAGAAAAATAACAAGTTCACAAACTGTTTTACATAATGAAATCTGAAATGTGCTTTAGCCGACTTACCAGAGTCCATTGGCATGGCCATCCTGCCCACCAAATTGTACGTCTTTCCAGAGGTTGTCTTGAGCACAGTATTGGAAACCCTCTTTACAATGCTACTACTGTGCCAATGCAGGTTGTTGTCCCTATAAGAAATAAAACTTTAATTACATTAAAAGGCTTAGATTAAGCGTATAAAAAGTCAAAATTCTAATATAATGTATGCAAACTGCTGGCACATAAGCAGGTGTACAAAAATGGACAGTTTACAACTGTACTTACTGACGGGTTCCATCAACATAAAGGCCTTTGGAGTCAGACTTCAGCATCCACTTTGTCAAATAAACCCCTGTGACCTACCAAGCATAAGAATAAAAATTAGCTGGGACTTGCAATACGTCAGATCACGACACGTTGTGAGCTTGTAGATCTGCTATTTTCAGTAGTTTCATTTCACTTTTGGGTCTCGAGCTAGAATGTTTGGGAACCACCGTTCTAAATGAGTTTGATTTCTTAAAATCACATCGTACCCACCTTGACCTGTTGGTGTGTGTCTTCAGAGGGCTTTGTAGGCCCTTTATGCACATCCTCACGCTTCCTTCTCATGCGGATGTATGGTGAATTGACAAGTAGTGGGTCCACCACAAAAGGCTGGACATCCTCACCACGGTCATCAGCTCCTTCAGGAACACTTCTGACATCATTCATGGAGGTTTTGAGCTCCATCGCATGCGTGCCTGTGTTTATGACAAGACAGCCACACATTATTGCAATATATCACTATACAAAATGTTTATGATATTATATCAGTAGTTTTCGCTCACCCCCCAGTCCCCACCCAAAAAAAGAATAAGATCAGGTTTTACACTTCATTATGTATCATAATACCTCTCTTTTGGATCATCATTTTGCCTCGTTCAGCCTTGCAACCTTCTTGAATGAGTCTGTTCCTCTCCCGCTCTTTAATGTGATCAAAGAGCTTGGCTGGAGACTGAGGAAGCCTCTCCAAAGAAACACACTCCCCTGTTCAAAAAGTAAAGAAAATACCAAAGAGTTCCATCAGACTGACAAAAGACAAACAAAGCGATGTGAATAAATAATCAGGTGTATGGTGGGTTAACCAGTGAGTAGAATAATTAAGTCGTTCATCTGGCACTGGCAGCAAAGCTTGGTATTACTTGAGGAATGAACAGCCTAACGATTATTTGAGATGCGGGTCCATCTGAGGCAAGTTGTGGCAGGGAAGTGAGTCATCTACATTATAAAAGCTGTTTGGCAGTCAACAACATCAGCTTGACAATCGGTTATGTCCAAATCGTTGTCAGGGAGTGAATTTCTAAGTTTCTAAGGTCGCATTCATACCAGAGAGCTTTGCTGCGATTAAAACGAATCCTGCTGCGCATTGTCAGAAAGTGCGCTTCGTTTGGCAGGTGTGAAGGCTCATTCGAATCCTAATGCGCAGCAAATAACCGCATTTTACTCCGCCCAAAAACGTGGGTTTCGCTTCGCTTCGAATCGCACTTGACTACGATTCGGTGCAGGTGTGAATGCAATCCGCAGTAAATAAAGGAAATGAAGCAAACATAATGTGGCGGGTGAGCTGAACACAGTTGGAGACGGAGAAGGCATATTTTACGCAGCGCAAAGATGTCCCGTTACTGTGGATAGACGTGGTCGAATAAGGAGACTGAAGCCCTGATCGAAATGAGGACGTGTACATTAATCAATTGCTTAAGAAAACACATAAAAACACTGCAGTGTATTATAGCCTACATAATATTCTGTCTGTCTGTGCGTGCCGTAAACATGGAGTGCTGTCACTGTGTGGGACTGGGGAGTTATATCAGTGCGCTCATGCAGCGCTGTGCCTCCATGCCCAAAAGAACAGTGTGTGGCGGCTGCGTGCGTAGAGAGAGAGAGAGGGGGGGGGGGGTCCCAGACGGCACGACACATGCACGTTATGAGTGTAATTTTATCACCATAGATTTCACTGTGTAGGCTATAGTTTATGAACGGAACACATTGATAAAGGTCCCCCCTGCTGCGTTTCCAATTGCTGCGAATGACAGTGTGAAGGCAAACCCCAGCCAATTAAATATGCAAGAATTCCATTTCCCCGCCCATACGGATCTGAGTCTACCGAAGTATTAGGTGAGAATGTGACCTAACACTACCAAAACCTTGGATGCTGGAGTTGTCCTGCACATATCAATGTAAATGGTGGAGGATGGCTTGTCCAGTACATGAGCAGCAAGAACAGACAAAATCTAACTAAACACACAATAGCAGATTGGACTCAAGACAATATTCTGTTAAACAATGTTTTTCTGTAATATACATTATTATTACTACACTGGAGAAAAAAATGATAATAATTGTGATGTATCCACATTTGCTTTACAAACAGTATACATCAAACTGAGTATACATTTTTATTTTGGGAATTATTATTTCATACAAAGCACACGTTCCACTTCGACTACATTCTCACCTTGGCTCTTGATCAGTCGTATCCTCCCACTGACAACATTTGTGATGTCCCGATCTCTCTTCAGAGCAACCACTTCATCTTCAGAAAGAAAGTAATTTATATTATTTAACCCAAAATGTGATTATTAGTTTGCATGCAAACGTAATTAGTGATTCCTGTCTACTACTAGATGATTGCAGACAGTTTTACATCAATGCCCAACATAGAGATGAAATGAATAGTATGACAGCTTACTGGGAAATAAATTGGATGTTGAGGCTACATCATTGAGAGGATGGCGCTCCCTCTGCAGTTGGGATTTCATCCTTGCAAACACCTTGGCAGGAGAGTCGTGTTGTGTCATAGTGTGTTGCACACATTTTGTCGTTTTGGGCACATAATCTGGCACAATATCTATATTGTAAGTGAACGACCCATCATCCTCAATCACCGCAGATATAATTCCACTGGACATATCTAGAGAGGCCATTGAATCTCCATTTACATGCAGGTTGTGGGTCATCCCTGTTCGGCTTCCCTGCCTGAAGTCCTTGTCCGGTGTGGGCAAGTGTTCAAACAGTCTTTGTTGTGTCTCCATTGAGGGAACATGGGTTGGGAATATTCATAAGAGTGGCAGATTATGATGATACACGAATCCTTCGATGTTGCTCTCTGTAGGTATACTTAATCCTTCACTAGAAGATAGGGTCAATGTGTTCGCCCCAACCACGATACCTGTATCAGATGTGACAATATCAAATCAAATTGCTATTTCTTAACAGATAGCATTATATCCGTATAACTATCTAGCGGCAGCCTAAACAAACGCTCACTTGTGGGCCTGGGGTCTCAGTGGCGTGCTGCTGCTAACTTTACTATAGCAAGCAATTGATTGATTGATTGAAATATTTATTAACAGTTTGTAGAATTTACAGTACATTTTAAGCACAAACTCAATACAAAGACTGTTAACTGTGAGTGGACGACCCAATTAAGCATTACACTTGTTTACAACAGGGTCCACATTGTTCAATTCATCAAAACATTTAGAGACATACAAATAGACACTTCTATGTAGCTAAAGAACAGAACAGGAATTCATCATATAAAAGCAAACAGTTTCTCAAGAGAATTCTAAAGCAACCCAGCAGAATAAAGATATCGTGGTTAATCGTAAGTATAAAGTTTGAAAACTAAACCAAATATTGTAATCTTTTATTCCACGTCTCTTCATACAAACATAAAGTAAACCGATGTCACCTCATATGATGGAACACATCTCGCCGCTGGAAATCAATCTTGCACATTGGTGCTGTAATGCACTCAGAGCGGACTGGAATTTCAAATACCCACCGTTTGTTGTGACGTCGCTCTTGTGCGTCGCTTATACTCTCACCAGGATGTCTATAGGATGTAGGATGTAGTCGATGAGTTGATCGCCGTAATCATTACAATCACCATTATCATTTTCATTTATGTTCGTCAATGTCAGCAGTGGTTCCCTTCCCTCCAGCAGACTTTTTTTTTAGCTCGAGACACACAAAAGCGGTATGCCCAATAACCACATGGTCCACAGTAAATCCACTCTCCAGACCCACTTGTTAATGTTGTAGTCAATGTAGTACAAGCACACAGATAAGACTCTAGTCTAGTGGCCTGATGCATAAGATACACAGATATCCATGTGGGACACCGGCTGACAGTTAAAACGGGTGCTACTGTAGGCTCGGGGATCGTTTGCTTTGACCTGAAGGCTGTTGCGCTTGGATGACGCAGTGTTGTGATGCGTCAGAGTTGGTACTTGGTTGTGTTCAGTTTGTGAAGATAAATAATAAACGGAGCGACCGGTAGCGTTCCAGTGATATAACTCCTTGTCATCTGTCCTTATAAAGAGAGTCTAAAGCCTGCATATTCTTCTAGCTGCGGCCGGCACTACACTACCTAGTACCTATGACAACGTATAGGTTAGGTTCCCAAGTTGCATCATTCCCAAACTTCCCAAGCAGTCGGTGACGGGCACGTACAGGTCTATAAGTAATGACACAAAGAAATGAGGAGGCAAAATTGGAACTGGAACACTATAAAGGTTAAGCTGATGAATGCATGCTCTCTCCTGATTAGCTGACATTTTGTCACCTACCTGAAAATGTATTATTATTAGTTATTAGACTCCTTATATATAAATTATTACTAAAATATATCACTTACCTGTCCTAACACTTGCTTTGGTTTAGTTTTGCCCGTAATTTGTCTGTTTATTATCTGGGCTAGAGAATCAGCAGATAAAGAAACGTCTTTAAAGAAAAGTCTGTGTGGCGTGTGTGTACTGTATGAATGGAAAATACCATATACAGTTTTGGAGTGGAGAGGCTCGAAACCAGATTTTTAGACACATTCTGTGCAAAAATATATATTTAAATAGTCTAAAACAACAACAGTCAACAGTGGCAAGACTACACAAATGTGTGGGGAATTCAGGTTGCCAATTTGGCATAGTGAGTGAACGACTAAGGGCTCTTTCGGAAATAACGCACTGAGCGCACTGTGCAATGCAAACTAATGGGCGAGTGCGCTCCGGTGCGGTATCTCCGAACGTGCCCTAAATGTAGGAGCCAAAAGAGGGAGGAAATAATTTGAAACTCTGAAGTCAAACTACTCTAGATCAGCAATACGCATTACCTGTCACTGTCATTACATGAGACAGTGTTAACATAAGTAGCCATTTTAATCAGCATTCATTAATATGGCAGATTGGCATGTTCTTTTTGGATAAAAACCCAATTTCAGCCAAGCACCACTGCCCTCTGGTGGCAAGCAAGGGACCCTGGACCTGGCAGTCACATTTAACTTCATACATACATTTCTTCATTTAAAAAAATAATGTGTTATACTGGTGCCCTGGCGGGCGGGGTCTCAACGTCATGACGTCTTAAAGTCCCAGCCAAAATTGTCTGTGAGTTTATATAAATGCTTCTGTGTTTACGCCAGGGGGCGCAAACTCCCATTAGTGAGCAGCCTTGCTAAGCTGATTACTAGAACGACCACTTACCTACAAGCCTACTGTTTTGAATACCTAACTTCAGTCACTGCCCCAATATGAAGAACTGTAAAATATTTAGTTTTGCAATGCAGTAAATGTTTTCATTTCCAAATGGTTTAAACCAAGCTTTAGACCCTACATTGGATTTAATCTAATCATATGTAGGCAGATAAGTAAGCCTTGGGAGTGAGGTTACATAATGTAGGTATAGGGAGAGATCTCGATCAGACCATTTGGCAACTCAAGACTATAATTTAATAGTATTATTTGTGGAAACTTTAGCTTGTTCCAAATTAATTTTTCACCAGCTGGGATTCAAACGCATTATTATTCAGCTCTACAGACCTTCCAAGATCTGCTGAACTATACCTGGGGTTGATGGAGAGAAAACAAAGCATTATGTCTATGGAGGAACAGCTCAGATGTCCTGTCTGTCTGGACGTTTTCACTGAACCACTGATGTTACAGTGTGGTCATTCCTATTGCAGGTCGGTCGGTCCAATTACCAGTTTCCATTGCATTGCTGGTTTGGAGGGTGGAGCCAGAGGCAATCAGAGGAAGGGGAGACACCTGGCCAATGTCCCCTCAAACACTATAAAAGAGGGTATAGGTACCCTCAACAAAAAAAACATGCAGTAATCCTGGTCTCTAAAAAGAATACTGCCTCACCTTGGCCAGGGGCGCCTGATGGAGGCGAAACTGGTTGGAATAACGGAAACTGCCCCCCTGGCAGGTGAAAAGAAGCGGCTTGGACTCGTATGCATAGAAGGAAAGGAACTAAGGAAGCATGAGCTCAGTCCGTTGCTCACCCCAGGTTGGCCCAGGATTACATTAGATAATTGTCACTGGGTAAAAGTACAAACTTTAAATGAATTGCTTAATTCTATTTTCCCCCCACCATTTTGTTAATAAAACACTTTGTTTTTGCTTGACCTCCGGTGTGGTTTCTACTTTTCTGTTGTGTCCTTGGAGCCAGGCCATAACAGTGTGTGTGTGTGTGTGTGTGAGTGCAATGAGGAAGAGTTATTTCCATTTTTATTTTATTGTTCAGTCCAGTATGATGCTGTTGTTAGTGACAACTAAAATACAATTCAAGTTGAGTTTGACCATGGTCGCCATGGGTTACTGATGTTTACAATGGGATGTTTGGGAGTGGGATTCAAGCATTCACCATTTCCCATGAAATGAAAATAAAAAAAGAATCATAGCACCACAATAACACCTAGCTAAATAAATACTCTGCTTCTGACATTTACAGTACAAATATGAAGCAAATCATGTCGTACAACAGTGAAAACGTATTTACATAACACTTATAGAAATAAGCTCAGATAAAAAGTAGTAGAAAGTCAATAAAAAAACAAGTCACTATTAGAGTCTACAGCAGTATCAGTATAGTAGACTAAACACGTTAGTATAAGGTTAAAGACAAGTTTACAAGTAGAAGATATGACATATTTTAGAGAATAAACAAACAGTTCAAAATAAAACAGAGCATGTATATAGTCTACTGTCAGAATGGATGATGTGTCTAATGTCGTTCTACTGTTTGAAATGTTCTTGTGTATATATAGTCGGAAGTTATGTCTAAATATATAACCTGCTGTATATGGTGTGTCTAATGTATTATGCTACTGTCTGAATGGATATTGTGCATCAGTAGTTCTGTGCTAATGGTTTAATGTATTTCTGTGACTTGGTTGAAACTCATACTTGGAAATGGTTAGCTATGTGAGTTATAATAAGCTTGATTTGAGGTGTATTATGTAAAAAATAAAAATAATACAATTAAATATGGTTTAGTTTCTTTAGACAGAAACCAAATAAAATCTGCTTTGATATCTTTAGCTTCTTCTATAATTATTCTACGTGTATTTCTTATTAAACATGTAAGCACTGTCAACATACAAACAAATGGATATCTTGGTCCCAACACAAAAGAGCTAGAAACAGTTCCAGTGTTTGCTAATTTAGTTTGGCACATCTGACAACGTCTACAAAGGTATAGGACTAGAAATGTCCTATTTGCTGGCGATATAAAACATTTCTTAATTTTTAATGTCTATTAAATAGCCATGGTATAAGCAGAATGATGTATGTTATTACAAATAGTGAACCAAACAGAGGTTTAGAACAACGTGTAGCAGAGTTTGCAAATCATCGCTGTATTCCATTCCACACATTCACAATGACAAAGTTATCAGGTCAACAATGCAGACACACAGTCACAGATATCATATCACAATAATACAGTCACAGATATCATATCACAATAATACAGTCACAGATATCATATCACAATAATATTTAGCTAGAGCTGGCAGCACCGCATCACAGTGTGATGTAATGAATTAGAGCTGATAGAATTATATCACAATGTGATGCAGTAGTGGAAAGTAACTAAGTACCTTTACTTAAGTACAACTTTGAGCTTTTTGTACTTGACTTGAGTATTTCCAATTTCCAATACTTTTACTTCTACTCCACTACATTTCAGACCCAATTTTTTTACTTTTACTCCACTACAATTACTTGAAAACTTTAGTTACTAGTTTAAATTTTGATTAGAAAACATACATTAACCACTTCAACCCTATACATTTCGGCCATTTGACAAGCCGATCTACAATGCGTCGCAACGCAACGCATTGTAGATCATTGTAGATTCAATAGATTTTGTAGTACACATTTTGAACTTAAGTACATTTTCATGCCGATACTTTTGTACAAGTACATTTTCAATTCCGTACTTTTACTTGTAACGAAGTAGGTCTAAATTGCAGTACTTTTAACAATTGAGTCCTTTTCCCACCACTGATGTGACGTAATGATCTAGAGCTAGTTCAACATGCTGATGCAATCCAATCCAACCTCATTTATAGAGCACATTTTAAAACAACAGAGTTGACCAAAGTGCTGCACAGTAGGCATAATAACAATAAAAGCTGAATTATCTCTAGAGCTCGGTGGAACCCACTCGGAAACACTGTTACAGCTTTAGAAGTATATTCATGATGAGCAATGTTGGGGGGGGTTACTGTAGTGTAATGTATATACATTTTAGCACTAAGTAAGTAATAATATAACTCATTACTAAAAAAATTGCTTTCCGTGTTACCGACTAAAGTGGAGCTATTGATGTTTTATGAATCCATCCATGTTTCACATGACCGTGACCGTGGCTTCCGCCACCCGACAAAATCACCCCAACTTTGTAAATATAGCTATACGTACGTGTTTATAGAGGGTATGCGCGTGACATCATCATCATCATCATACCCGAAAGTTATGCGCGGGAACGCCTACTGAGTGGCAAAAAACTACTTTCTGCCCTTGACAGCCCATACATCCTATACCAGAAATGTCCGATCTGATATGATTAAATAAAGTTAAACGACATTAAACTCACTTTACCACTCACTTTGCCACTCGATTTCCGATTCAATTCATGCATGCGCATACCCTCTATTGGTGAAGCACTGAGAAGGCTGAAGCCTAATTATCCAAGAACACTTTAATTTGCATTCTTGAAAATCACATTATGATCATGGAGGCCTCATTCCGTGGAACTTTCTTTAAAAAGTATGGAAAAAAGTTTGTTATTTTTGTCTCCTCATATCAATATAGGCTACATTAAAAAAAGAGGCATATTAAAGGTCTATTATATTTAAGCCTACAAGTACAAGCATTTATTTATTTTTCAGTAATTGATCCTTTGTCTGCCTGTCCATCTCTGCTGTTTCCAACGCATTTCATTTGATTAGAAAATATCTTGGCTACACAATTTTGGTAAAGGTAATTAAAATGTAATAAGTATCTAAACGTCTTCACAAACAGTGGTATTGTAAAGCAACACTTTTAAATGAAGTTCATTTATATTATATTTCATTTTCACCATGACTATTCGTGAGAAATTGTTTCTTTCTTTCAGCTGGTCTTCCTTTTCCATTCCAACCATTTTTCTGTTTTATTTTCCTCCAATGGCGTCATGAATTGAATAAATCTAAGCTCTGTCTTGACTCTTGCCATGTTTCCTGTCTTTTCAATGAAGAAAAGTAGTAGTCTCTTCATTATTATTATTGTCATATGATGCCTGTCAAATCGCATGTGATGTAATATGGTCATCTACAATACATGCGGCATGTATACAATGCTATCATTCTACCATAAATGTTTCAAAATTAACTGCAGTATCTACTTCTGTACAACAATATTCTAGTGGAACAGAATATTTCAACGTTCAAATATATATTTGTATCCGTTTGATGATCCCAGGCAGACTGTAATTTGAAAGAAAAAACTGGTTTTGTTTGTCTCTGTAGGAGAGGCAGACAGACAAGACAGACAGACAGACAGACAGACAGACAGAGAGAGCGAGAGACAGACAGACAGACAGACAGACAGACAGACAGACAGACAGACAGACAGACAGACGTCATTGTGTCTTGTGACTGAAACAGCAACATGACGTATGTTCCAGAAATCGAATGAATGAACGGGTTAAGTTAATTATATTATATTAGAGGTGAGAGAGTATGACAGAACTAGGGCGACATTAATGTCGGATATGTTCACAGCAGACGCTTATTGGTCCTGACTTTTTAAAAACACAAAACTTGACCAACGGGCTTTTGTACACCGAGGAGGACTTCCTGGTTGGGGGTCGTCCGTCACCTTAACGTGAAGAGCAGGAGAAGTAGAAGAAGGAGGAGAGAAGAAGAAGAGCAGCAGTAGGAGCACGTTTGAAGGAATGGAGTCCCTTCCTTCCTTCCTCACTCCCGCATGCAGACGTTGCACCGCCCCACGTTCTGCCGCTGCTCCTTGTCGCCCTTCAGCGTGGCCGGAGACGAAGACGAAGCGCTGAGCCAGTAACTGTAGACGTTGCTGAAGTAGTGGCAGGTCCCTCGAGGCCCCTGGCACTCCACGAATGGCTGAACTCGAAAGTCCTGAAGGCAACTCCCCGACGACGTCAGAGACTGGCCTCCCCCCTCGTCCCCTGAACCGGTGTGCTGAAACAAAAGAATCATACCCGTTTGAAGTGAGTGGTGCAACTCCGTGTTGGGGGGGTCCACCAGGGGGGGTCCCCCGGGAGTTCCAGACACACAGGGACGCGGCCAGGGTGCCTGCCCGAATTCCGGTGAGCCTCCCCCCCGTTTCATGACCAAATGAGGCCCCCATATATACCTATGACATAATGATTCTGTTGATACAGGCGTATCGACACATAGTTTTGACTGTCAATATCGCTCGCAGCCATTACTCTCGACAATTACTCAGCAACAACACCTCTCCTCATCCTGTCGTCCCTTCACAATAAGTGTCTCCCATTAAAAAAAATATATGTTTTTCATATAATTCAAAATGGCGGGTGATCTAGAGGTCAGAGGTCAAAAGTAAGAGCACGATACTTGTTCGGCATGAGGAGACACATGTGTGTATCGAAGTTCATTGCCGACGGTCAAACGGTTCATGAGCTATGCGTGGTCAAAGTTTGCATTTTCAATTGAGTGCTATAGCGCCACCCTTTGGCCAATGGTTGTGGGCTTTGCATCCTCACCGTTTGGCATTGCCCTCTATCATATCTCCGAATTTCGTGAAAACCGATGCACGGTTCAGCCAGAACTGCTATTTTTGGCGGAAGGAGAAGAAAACTAGAAAAAGTGCCCTTCTGGGCACAGGTCTCCACCAGGATGAGCAGATGTGAAAAATTCCAGGCAAAGGTTTTTCCTTGGCCTCTAGGGAGTTGGCATACAAAGTTATCCACAGATCCGTGCAGTTAGAGGTAAAAACACTTTTCGGCCAGTTATAGCGCCACCTTGAGGCTGAGTTGAAATTGTTCATGTGGCATTTCGTCCTCGGCCTAGTGGGAATGTGCGTGCACAATTTCACGGAAATCACGCGATGTGTTCATGATTTGCAGCATTTTGTTTGAAACTGAGCACTCCTGTGAACTTTGGAAGCCAATCTTAACCAATCAGGATGGAGTCTGAGAAATCTGAAAGACCGGTTTCGTTGAATGGCTCTAGAGAGACTGTGTACCAATTTGCGCGATGTTTGGACAAAATCTGTAGGTGTACTGTGCAAAAACTTGTTTTGCACAAAGCGGCCTCCTGGTGGCGCTATAACAGGCCGTTCTGGAAAGTTTGGGGCAGAGGTTCATCGTTGGCATCCAGGGAGTGTGTGTGCAAAATGTGGCATCGACCGGATTAACGGTGGCCGAGATTAGCTGCTCACGGACACACACACGGACACACACACGGAAGGACGGACACACGGACGGACGGAGTGCAAAACATACTCTTCCCCCATGCCTTCGGCCTGGTGGAGACAAAAAACTGCAAAAACAATAAAGGACTGCTTGGTCCTTTAACAAGAAAAAAAGTGTTGTAACCTGCCGTTTTCTTCTTCTTTCTAATTATTTGTTCGGGCCGAATTTTTTTGTTTGTTGTCATGATTTTTCACAACTCGAGTTGGGTTTGTACGACGCTTAAAAGGTCTTTAAATAAATACTTTTTGAAATGACTATGAGGAAAATGAACGGGGAATCATTTCCTGGGCCCTGGTAGGGGGCGGGACTGCGACGCTCTATAGTGGACACGAGTCAAGTATAAGTCATTTTACAATGGGTTGCATGCTGGTGTAAAAACAGCCATTACGACGGCATCAATGCCCACCAAAATGCATTTTTGCCGACTAAATCAACTGTAGATTTAGTCGACTAAAATCTTAGGATATTTAGTCGACTGAAACTAGACTAACACTAAAACATTCCGGGTGACTAAAATGTGACTAAAACTAAATGAAAACTCGTCAAGAGACTAGGACTAAAACTAAAATAGAAATTTGCTGCCAAAAACCACACTGTACTAGTGGTAGTAGTAATGGTAATTGTTACTTACCATCAGAAAGGAGTATCCAATCCACATACTTCTCCAGGCGGGGGGGCAAGAGGGCGTGGCGGACTCTTGGCTGTGGAGAGCAATGGCGGGGGCGGGGCTGTCGCACACCACACAGCGGCTGATGTGCTTCCTGATGACAGCGCCGCTCAGCGGCATGCTGGGTATCGGCGCCGTCGTGGACAGCCAATAGGACTTGTCGTTCCGGCTGGCGTAGCGGCACGCCGCCATGTTGCAGTAGGAGAAGGGCATGGTGGAGAAGAGGCGAATGCACGAGCCCGCTTGACCTGGAAAAACCACACGCAGTGATGTTACAATTATTACAGCGCATATTATTGTGTGTATTACAGGAGAACACAACAGATGCACCTGGTGTGTGTGCTGTGCGTGCGTGCACCATTTATGTGTTTGTGTGTGTGTGTGCGTCAGTGTTGATTTCGTCGACTACAACTATGACGAAAAATGTTCGCCGACTACCTTTTTCCACTGACGAAAACTGAATGGAAACTAAACTAAGGTATGATGACTAAAACTAAGACTAAATATACTGACAACAAATTACAGACTATGACTAAAACTAAGATAGAAAACCAAAAACAACACTGGTGAGTGTGTGTGTGCACCTAAGTCTTGTGTGTATGCTTTCTCCTGTCCTTCCAGGTAGAGCAGACTGAACCCTTCCCACAGCGGCCTCATGTCTCCTGGACACGTGGGGACACTCTCTGATTGGCTGTGCATCACCAACAGGAAGCCAGCGCTGCTGGCTACGGTTGGCCCGGGACTGCCGGCATCGCCCGTCAGACCAGGGTCACCTGGAAAGAAGGAACCCCCAAAAAAGTGTCATGAGACGTCTGTCGTATACTTTTATTATGTAGTGATAGTCCTAGTGTTTCCTGTTTTCCCTATAGTTACCGTTTCCTGTGTTGTCTCACCTGCCTGTGATTTACTAGTTTTTCTCCACCTGTATCCTCTTAAGTCTCCCAGCCTATCCCAGTGTTGATTGTTAGTCCTGTTCACCTGTGTATAGAGCGTCGCAGTCCCGCCCCCTCGAGAGACCCGGAAAATAAATCCCCCGTTCCTCATTAGGCGGGTAAATATATGAAAAAAAGCACCTTACCCTAAAAAGATTGTAACAAAAGGTTTCTCAACTGATTTATGTAGTATTAGGTGTCCTTAATAACATACTAAAAGTTTACCAAAGTTTGACCACCCGAAAGGTGTCATCTTCAAGATGGCGTCCAAGATGGCCTAAAAACCATTAAAATAGCCTAACTCCTTCATTATTCATCCTAGACAAGTACCTTTTGTGTCTAACCCTATGTTTTGGGGGTATATGAGTCCATTGAACTTGTCCAAATTGCAGAGATACAATTAGATAATTGTGAAATCCAATATTGTGCTTGTGACTGTTAAAACCCTCTGAAATAGTCACCAGTTTCAAGTTAACTAAACTAAATATTTAATAAATATCTAAATATTTATATATATTTTTGGAATAAGGTTTCAAGATATCCTCAAAACACAACAAAACTAATAGTCACAATTTGCAGTAATTCAGAAGGTTGTGGCAGAGAATATTGTCAGTTGATATAGACAATAGCCTACTGATTGCAATATTGAAATATTATATATTTGGATCTGTGGATAAAATGAGGCTCAAACTAAATAATTCATCTTTGACTATACACCCACCCAAAACTAATTTATTGCATTATTTACTCTTAGTGTAGAGTAGTCAGAACCTAAGTCTCTACCGGGTGCAGAGGGGAGTATGATAGGTGGGGTTGGGTGAGGAGGTAAAGGGGGGTCCGGACTAGGGTTGGGATTTGTTAGGACTTTAACGGTTCCGGTTCCTAACGGTTCCTAATATAATCTTTTCCCCTTTTTTCTGATATATATTCTGCTTATATTATAACTAACCTAACCAAGTACTTAATAAACACAAATTAAATTATTGTATTTGCACTTTACAATTATGAGTTGGCACTATTATTTAAACTTCACCACCACCAGCTAGCCACCACAACAATATCATTGTTTTAATTTGTACTGTATATTAAATATACAGTACACATTGCAATAATGATATTGTTGTGGTGACAAATGTTGTGTCTTTAATGTTTAATGATTAATTTAATATTATTTTTTATTGTACTGTAGGCTATGATCCTGTGCTTTTTTTCTGCAAACTGTTTATAAAGTAATCAATGTATGGAGGTATATATGCACCTAAAGGCTGGGCTCTCAACAGTTGCGCGATTAATTTAGAGCCAAATAAAAAGCAATTGAGTTGCTTCTAAGTTGTAAAAATAAGTGCAGACAAATTGATTTTTATTTAATTCATGGCTCTATAGTTAACGTGATTCAGACGTCGAGTCATAATAAAAAGCTCTGTAGAAGAAGTTAGTAGTTTTTATTTTCTAACGTTATTCGTGTAGGCGTATTGATTGATTTTGAGATGTTTCCTCAATGTGGACGTGCAACTGGTGCAAGTTGCAACAAACTTTGCAGGAAACTATGGCATTGCATTTATTGCACTTTGCATGCTCAGCCTCAAGAGTCATTTCCCTCTCTGTTATGTTAACCACACTCGCAAAGTGCAATAAATGTGATGCCATCGTTTCCTGCAAAGGTTGTTGCAACTTGCACCAGTTGCATGTCCACATGTACAGTATGTATGCTGGTCCCAAATGGACCTCCTGCTGGCTCCTAGGCCTGAGCTATAGGCGCTTAGAGTGGGCATAGGTATACAGAAGGGTCAGACCCACATAGTGGTGGTTATAAGACCTCCACCCTAAACAAACATTAAAGTCCATAGTCTTGGCTGCCATATGACTTAAAAAGCCATGCATTGGAAGGCAGCAATGCTTGTTTGTTGGATAGCAGCAGGGACACAGCGTGGAGGGAGGTTAGATTGGGATTCTATGGGGAGACCAAGACTGGAGCCCAGGGCTCAAGGTTATTGCCAGCAGTACCAAACACAAAGTAAATGTGAAATTAATTTTACACACACAACTACTACAGTCTCGGGAATAAGAAGATGTCTGTGACAAGCATAACTGAACCCTATCCATGCCACACTCCACCACCTGCCTATATACCAAGATACATGTGTGATAGCTCTGGACTGACTTGCACACCCTCTAGTCTCTAGGCCCATGAGGGGCCATTTCTCTCCAATGTATCCCCACTGAGGAGTCCATATTCCCCATAGACCAGACAAGTGGCCAATTGGTCCTACTGAGTGTGTTTGGTGCAAAGACACTCTTGTGAATTGTGAGCTTTTATAGATCGCCTATTTTCACAATGTTTGTCCCGGCCCACAGTTTGGGAACCACTACCCTAGGGGACATATTTTTATTATTATTATTGCCAGACACCTTTACAAACAAAATAGTGCAGACATTTCTCTGTACATTTCTTCCATGATTTGTATAATATTCCCAGTCTAATGAGTCTATCACTTGGCAGCCATGCTTTTACAAATGTCACATCATATGACAGTACCGCCCAGTAATAATGAATGTATTCCTTATTGTTATGGTATCAAAATAAATCTCCTGAAAGCTTCAACAGAATGTGAATTTTGTATAGGTGATGAATTCACCAATCCTGGGCAGTACGGCATTATAGAAAAGGGTAATGTCCTATTACACTGTTATAACCTTATAACCAATTGCTTTAATATATCATTGTACTTGTAATTGCTTGACTATAATTTATATATGCTAATTGGATTCCTAGATAACCAAAACATAGGGTTAGACACCAAAGTTACTTTTCTAGGATGAATAATGGAGAAGTAATGGTATTTTAAGAACTGGCGGCGGCCATCTTGAAAAAAACACATTTCAGGTGGTCAAACTTTGGTAAACTTTTAGTATGTTATTTAGGACACCTAATACTACAAAAATCAGTTGAGAAACCTTTTGTTACAATTTTTTTAGGGTCAACCCATATTTTTACCCGCCTACATAGACTTTTCAGAAAGTATTTATTTAAAGAAGTTTACGCCGCGGACAAACGCCAACTCTTGTCGTGAAAAATCATGACAACAAACACAATTTTTCGGGCTGAACAAATACTTAGAAAGAAGAAGAAAACGGCAGGTTACAACACTTTCTTTTTGTTTTTCTTCTTTGTAATTATTTGTTTGGTCCAAAATATTGTGTTTGTTGTCATGATTTGTCACGACAAGAGTTGGCTTTGTACGACGCTTATAAGGTCTTTAAATGAATACGTTTTGAAATGTCTATGGGGAAAATGCATTGGAAACTATTTCCTGGGCCTGGCGTCGTCATGAAAGGGGGCGGGACTGCTCTATTGTGATTCCCTGTGTCTACTTAAACCCTCATTTCCTTGTGTTCCTTGCTTGAATATAGATGTTGTTCATGGTGTTATGTTCCAGTCCTCTTCCTGTGTGTTTCCTGATAATAAATCAGTGTTAATTTGTCTTGCTCTGCTCCTGTTGTCTGTTCAGCATTTTGGGTCCTATACTTGACTTAAGTCGCACCGTGACGGGTGCAGTACTTTAGACAGTTTTTGGTTTAGTCTAGTCATTGGTTAGACCAGTCATTAGTCCTACAACTACAACATATCTCAAACCCTCACCCTAAACCTAACCTCCCACAGGCAGCACACCTAAACCTAACCTTAACCCATGTCTAACCAATGACTAGTCTAAACTAAGTATGCATCCCACCGTGACAAAAAGAGCAACACAAAACACGTTCACTCGCATTGAAATTAATGTACTAAGCCTTTGATCTTGGACAGTCCCTGATATTAGACAATCTCTGGCGCAAATGGCTAATGTGGCTTGGTGCATGGGCCATGGGAGCAAAGGGGTCTCTGAATTAGTCACATGTTATTTGTGCATAGCATGGATTAAACCAGTGGTGGGAAAAAAGTACTCAATTGTTTTACTTACATAAAATAATAGTACAATAGTACGGAAAAGTACGGAATTGAAAATGTACTTGAGTAAAAGTACAAAAGTATCTGCATCAAAATTACTTAAAGCACTAAAAGTAAATATACTCATTGTGCAGAATGTGCCAGATCACAAGTTCAAAATGTACAAAATCTATTGAAAATAGCAGATCTAAAAGCTCTTTTTTGGAGATTTTGGAGATTTGTTTTGGAGATTTTTAAAATCTCCAAAATAACTAGTAACTAAAGTTTTCAAATTATTGTAGTGAAGTAAAAGTACTAATTTTGTAAGTCAAAGTATTGAAAATTGGAAATTGTACTTAAGTACAGTACATAAGTAAAAGTACTTCCACCACTGTAAAAGAGCAACACAAAACACGTTTACTCGCATTTACTCGTACTAAGCCTTTGATCTTGGACGGTCATTTCATGGTCCCTGATATTAGACGATCTCTGGCGCAAGGTCTAAAGCGAATGGCTAAATGTGGCTTGGTGGGGGTCTCTGAATTAGTCACGTGATATTTGTGCATAAACCAACGAGTGTCCTCTCCCATTTGCACCAGAACCTCCTTGCGCAAACAATTGCACAACAATAATCATCATCATCATCATCATATCATCATCATCATACTATAATTCAGTCAATGTCTGAGTGTGTATCTGTCTGTGTGTCTGTCTGTGTGTCACTGTGACTGCCGTAGCTCCTCACTGCCGGCACCAATCACTCCCACTTTTCACACAGGCATTAACCATAATAATATGGAGGTCTTAACGAAGCCCTTTTTCCAATTTAACCAATTATAAATTAATAGTGAATTTATTAGTGAACTAGAACTGCACTCTGTCGAGTGCATACTTGCTTGTTGCACACTAGTAGGCCATAAATGGCCAACTAGTGCGCAAACTGTGGAATCTCAGTATCTCTGTGAAGGAACGTTTGAAATGTCTAATTATTAGGTGTAACTATTTGCTACCTATCTACTTTATGCATGTAAACACCTAGTATTATTAAGTATGGTTCAAGTTTCTATCTATATAAGAAATACACTTATCAATTTAGAAATATTCTAGATCCCTTTTTAGTTTTTCAAAGTGGAAATGTTGTATTACTTACGTCATCATTGAGAGCAGTTATACATATACTATATAGACTATGTAGTTGTAAGTTGATTAGCGGTATACTGTGGTTACTTTTGCGCCAAAAACCGTGCCAGCCAACCCGCCACTTGATGCGTATGCAAATAAAACAGCAGATTTGTGCCTGGTTTGCTGGGACCAGATTACATAAATGACCATATTTCTTACGTCATCATTGAGAGCTAGTCATACATATACACACCATGTACTCTGGTCCCAGCAAATCAGGCAAAATTTGATATTTTATTTTACTGATTATGTATATAGTATACGTATGACTAGCTCTAAATGATGACGTAAGACATACGTATACATATACATATACTATATAGAGTATGTAGTTGTAAGTTGATTAGCGGTATACTGTGGTTACTTTGCGCCAAAAACCGTGCCAGCCAACCCGCCACTTGATGCGTATGCAAATAAAACAGCAGATTTGTGCCTGGTTTGCTGGGACCAGATTACATAAATGACCATATTTCTTACGTCATCATTGAGAGCTAGTCATACATATACACACCATGTACTCTGGTCCCAGCAAATCAGGCACAATTTGCTATTTTATTTTACCGATTATGTATATAGTATACGTATAACTAGCTCTAAGTGATGACGTAAGACATATGGTCATTTATGTAATCTGGTCCCAGCAAACCAGGCGGAATTATTACTTGCGCACTCTGCTTGCGCAAGTAAAAAATGCGAAAAACGCACCCAGGGCGCAGTACCCCCCGCGGCCACAAGTATTTCACAACGGGTAAGGGCTAGTGTTATATAAATATCTATAACAGGGGAAGCTTACGGTGCATCTAACCCAGTCACCACCAGAACAGATGATTGCAAAAAGAATACTCAAAAGTGGATAAAATGTTGATAAAAAAAAAGTGGATAAAAAGTGGATAAAATGCTTGATCATCTTTTCCCCCTCTTTCATCCCCAACCAAGCTGTACCCAATGACATTTGATTAGGCTAGACCAGATGTGTCCATTGTGTTTACAAATGAAGAGTATAGGGAGGGTCTGGGCCGCGGCTGAGCGGTCCAGGCACCTATAGGCCGGTAATCCAGCCTGATGGCGTGTCGCGGGTTCGAGTCCCGAGCCCGTCGGCCATTGCCGCATGTCTCCCCCCCCCAATCTCTCCCCCCCTTTCCTGTCCAATTACTGTACCCTATCAATAATGGCAAAAAAAAAAAAAAAAAAAAAAGAGAGTAGGGAGCGGTGCTTCTCCCTTGGGTACATTTGGTTCCATTTGTACACTCTCAGAGTTATGTTCAGCAAAACAGCCAATGTTTTGTCTTTTATCATTTCACACTGGGCGTACTTGTTCGCCCCGAGATGAACAAAATGCTGTGAAACTTTGCACGCACATTCCCACATTGGCCTATTATGGCGCCACCAGCTCATCCCATCTAAAAGATAAAAGCCACACCTTGGGCCCCCAGCACTCCTCTTTCTCCAATAGTCCCATGGTCTCCTGGCTCTCCATCGGGCCCTACGGGGCCATCAGGACCTGTTCTTCCTGGGAAACCCAGGGGTCCATTTCGCCCTGAAACACAGATTGATTGATTGATACTTTATTTTCAGTATACGCACAGTACAGTCAAATGACTACTGAGTCCATCTAAATTTCACATGATGTGAAGGGAAAAAAATGCGGGTAGGCAAAATCTTCACACCTAAAAATAATATATTTACAAGACATGCCTTACAGCTGCCTTACCATTTACAATTTAGGCATTTACAGTAGCAGACGCTCTTAATCCAGAGCGATTTACATTAAGCAAGAACAAAAAGCATGGCAATACATCACATACGTATAAAAAGAGACATGCTTCCAGGTTATCATGAAACATGCGTAAGCTAAGAACGTAACAGTGGAATATCTATATAATGAAACTATACATATAAACTATACATAATATATACTATACTATGCTATACATATGTACTACGAAGTGATATGACTATACATACAATGAATTCTAGTGCTGTCTACATAAGTCTATATAAGTCTGTATCAAATGCTCTCTAAGTCTACAAAAAGTGCTATCTAAGGGGGCCTTACAGTTTGTTTTCCACAGACAAACAAACAATTCTCAAATAACAATGGATATTAATAATCCCTCGTGACAATGGGATTGCACTATTCAGTGCACTATTCATCGACTACATCTGACTGAGTGTGCTGTGATTGTTAACAGAGCTATAGTTGACTTGGTTAGCAAATGGAACTGTTTACCGGTAATTAACTGAAAATTAAATAGGAACTTTTTTCTTTTTGCCTATAACTTTGGACTACTTCTTTACCGTGTAGTCCCTGTGCTCCACTGGGCCCTGGAGGTCCGGGGGAGCCGGGCTCACCAGGTAAACCAGGGCAGCCTTCGGGTCCAGGAGGAGGGAGTCGTCGTGGAGGTTGCACTACGCAACCTCTCTCTCCTTTAGGTCCTGGGGGTCCCAGCCAACAGCACAAAATAAATAAATGATACCGCGTTAAATCAATCAAAACACTATACATAGCATTTTAGTGCTTCACTTAATATAAAATAATCAAACAAATACGTATGAAATAATCAATCAAGACAAGAACAGTGAGATAAAGACAAGGACCAACTCACAGCACCATTGTAGACGGCAAGAAACAGCACAGTCAAATAAAATATGGCCCAGTATAGCGCTTTGTGCCCTGGCCATTCTTCAGCTTTTTACAGAGCCTTTTTCAAGCGTTCAAATGGTGTGTCATACATGACAGAAGATATGCTTATTTGAATAAGGTCAATGGTAGGGTAAGTGATTTTCTTTGGTTAAAATAAGTATTAAAAAGCTCTATATTGTCTATTGTGCTAGAGTGTTTGTTCAGTAACTCCATGTCTCTCCAACATTTTATTAAAATGCATGTTAATTCTGCTATTTCTCAATCAGGATAGAGAATGCAGTCAGTGGAATTGGAAGTGATGACACAACGAAATGAGCAGACAACATTGGAACTAGAGCACTTTAAAAAAATAAACTGATAAATGGCTACTTTCTCCTGACTGGCTGACATTTTGTCACCTACCTGGAAGTGTATTTTCTATTTATTAAAGAGTTGGAGAGACAGGGAGACCCCTGTTAGTGGACAAACTATAGCAATGATTACTATCAGAATACAGTGATTTAAAGTAATCTTTGAACATTTTGTTTTAACAAAAAAAAACATCACTTACACTACCTTTAAACCTCTGAAAATGTGATCTAATTGTTTATATTATGTAACGCTGAAAGTAAAGTATATTATAGGCTATAGCCAATCTCTGGTATTGACAATAGAAATGTGTTTTTAAAAGCTTCATGCTCAAGTTATTCAATAAATCAAATGATACATTTACAATTATTATTCAAAAGGGACTTTTGTGTATGAGACAAATATGCTACTGTTTTTATGGTCAAATTCAGTTTATTCTACAACTTTACAACTTCAACTCTGCATAAGGTCTTCATAGTATTGTCACCCTTTCTTTAAAAAAATAAAAATTCTCATGAACTCTATACTCAAATACAATTTGAATCTTTTTTTCAAACATTTCAAACAAAGTTAAAATGACTTATTTAAACTATTTAAATGCACTGACCAGGAAGTCCAGGAAGACCCTTGACTCCATCCCTCCCGGAGGGGCCACATGTTCCTGAGGACCCACGATGACCAGGTAACCCCATCACACCTGGAGCTCCTCGCTCACCTGGCGCACGCACGCACGCACGCACGCACACACACACACACACACACACACACACACACACACACACACACACACACACACACACACACACACACACACACACACACACACACACACACACACACACACACACACACACACACATTTCTTCATATGTGTTGCTTGCAGGATCTCTCTACTAGATGTTTGTTTGTTCTAGGATACTAACTATGAATTTCTCAGATGCATAGTTGTCTCCACCAGGCCGAAGGCATGGAGGGAGAGTATGTTTTGCACTCCGTCCGTGTGTGTGTGTCCGTCCGTCCGTCCGTTATCAGCTAATCTCCGGCACCGTTGGCCCGATCCATGCCAAACTTTGCACACACACTCCCTGGATGCCAACGACGAACCTCTGCCCCAAATATTCCTCAACGGCCTGTTATAGCGCCACCATGAGGCCGATTTAGGCAAAACACACGTCCGTTATCAGCTAATCTCCGGCACCGTTGGCCCGATCCATGCCAAACTTTGCACACACACTCCCTGGATGCCAACGACGGACCTCTGCCAGCGCCACCAGGAGGCCACAACCTGACCTGCCCTGGTGGAGACCTGTGCCGATTGGCACTTTATCTAGCTTCACATAAATCTAAAAGCATAAACACAAAAGATACATTTAAATGACTTTACATAATTTACATTTACAGGTTTATTAAGGTTAACCATGTATTTGACATGTTTGTGTGTTCGTCTCACCTTTGGCCCCTGGTAGTCCAGCAATGCCAGGCAGACCGGGGGCCCCGTGAGCCCCCTTCGCCCCCTTCAGTCCTGGGAAGCCGGGCATCCCGTCGTCCCCCTCGTCTCCCGGAACCGGCAGGTTGGGACCGGCGGGGCCACACCCACCATGGAAACCTGCAAAACACACCACATCACGTTATAGTTGTCATTCATTAATGCTGCTTTTATTTTTTTAAGCCATTTATAGGCCTGACGTCGACATTAAAAAAAAAAGTCTTCTGATAGTTTTTTTTAAATACCCATGTTTCTGTATCAGTGGTGCTCAATATTTCATGTCAAGGACCCCAAAAATTATCTGTATTTGGCCACCGACCCCCATCTGAAAATATGTTGTTTCCCCAGAAACAAAGTTTCAAATGGGGGTCCGCAGGTTAATTAGTCAATTTGGGGGTCCTTGACATGAAAATGTTTGGGAACCACTGGGGTAAAACCAGTAGCACAAGGGTTCAGGTAGGGTATGAATACCGTATGCACGCGAGCGAGGGCACGCACACACACTCGTGCAAATACACAGCAGTGCTACCTTTGGGTCCATCATCTCCAGTGAAGCCTTGTTCTCCTGTTTCACCTGGCAGCACCATTTTACAGTCCACACCTGGATAACCTGGATATCCAGTTGCACCTGGAGGACCTGCAGATGGACAGACAGACAGGCAGGGAGGGAGACAGATGGACAGACATAATTGGTGATAGTCCAGACTACTCAAAGACTACTTAAAACTCTCATATTGCAACAGACTAGCATTTTTTTATCTGCATAAAGACAGTCTGCCGACGAAAGATTATTTTCCACCATGCAAATTGCAGAAAGCACTGGTTTGCAGTGTTGCCAGGTCTGCTTATTATAGTATTATATATTATAGTTTTCCTGTAACATAGCTTAATATTCATAGTTGCCCGTTGCTTATAGTTTGGGCTTATCTCCGAAGTGTAGTTGCTTATTTGGGCTTGCTTTCATGATTCATTAAAAAAATAGCTGTAAAAAATGATGTTAGGGCTCAAGTAGTGAAACAGGTTGCTTCTTTTGGATTTGTTTTCATAGACCTGGTCGCTTGTTTCACTCACAGAATCTGGCAACATGCTTCACATCAAAACAAACAAAGATAGCATAAGTTGATTGATTGGTATTCTATTAATTGAGAGTTGATATTGAGAATATCGTATCTAGTTCACACACTACACCAGTAGTCAGCCCTGAAACATGACGGGCAGACTAGATGTCCACTCTACAGTGGAGGAGTAAAGTAATTTACCCCCCTCATCACTACAACATGGATAGGTTCGCTCCCGACATCGGCAACCGACCGGACGTTCGGTTCTTCATCAACGGGTTCCGACGCGTCGATAAGGCGATATGGACGGCAAGCGACGGGAGCTTCTCGTCGGGAGTCTCCTGCCGACGAAACTGTCCGACAGCCGACCGTCGGCGCAATGTGAAGGTAGCAGATTATGAGCTAAATATTAAATATACTCTATCTAATCAGGTAAAAACATTTAATTATGTAGTATGATAAGGAAGGAATCGTCATTTCATAGCATAGCATTAGAAGAATAGTACTACTACAAATAAATCTCTGTAGTCTCTGTCTGTATATGTACGTACGTCTACTCTGTAATCAACGTAACTTGGAAACCGTTCGGCCACCGACTTCAAATTTGACACACACGTTCCACACCCCCACAGGGAGTGCAGTGCCCGGTGTGGAGTCCGTCTCATAGGAGGGTTGTCCAGAACCAGCACAAAAGCCTCTGCCCAGGCTCTGGACAGGGCCCAAACGAGTCAATTGATCACACCTGATCACCCCTATAGATCTCCATATATGGAGCTGGCCTGTTCTGACATCGCAATGGTGTTCTGACACCTGCATAGACTCCATATTTGGCCATGCCTGATATAACTGGGTGCAGGGCCAGCCCAGTGCCCAACATGGCACCGCTCTAGTAATAGTAATAACAACTATAAATGCACGCTGGCGAGCTGCCAACTTGCACATTGCACACAAGTAGGCCACGTGCATGGCCTACTTGTGCGCAAGCAGAGCACGCCATGAGGTGCGCTCACCACTGCTGGTACGACTGCTGATCTTGAGTCCTAAAGCTCTCTGCTACTGCTGTCTAGGCTTGAAATACAGCAGTGGTCAGTGGTCCCTCATTTCCCGGTGGAGTACACCGACATAAACACACATCATACCCAGCCGATACATTTTCACATACACTCCAACCACTACACCACACATTTAAGCAGAATTTCACTACTACACAACAATCCTACCCCCCATTACAAACACATCAAGTAATTTCGGCACTTAGAAGGAATAGGAACCTGGGAGACCTCCTTGTGCATTCCAAATTTTCCACTTTACCTCCCAAGCCCCCACAGCCACATACACTCCATTTCAAACCCCGCAAATTCATCAACAACCCCCATAGTCACACTTCCTCCCCCATCACGGACCCCCTGTCTCTGAACACCCCCAATATAGTCTACATCATCACCTGCACACAATGTCATAAACACTACATAGGAGAAACCGGACACACACTAGAAACACGCCTCAAACAACACTTCTAAAACGGGTAGTCCCAATACTTCATTCTGATTGGCTGGTTACCGTCACGTGACGGGTGTAAATTTCACCGATAACCCACTGCTTCAATCACTTTGTATCATTTTACACTGGCTGGGAGGTAGAAGACCCTCCGCTTCGCGTCGGGTCTTCGTACGCTCCCAGGCAGTGTAAAATACCCGGTAACCTGAGACCTCTCGTGGCTTATTGCTTAATTATATCACATCCAACGAGCAGACAGAACTCTGTACACACACTTTCAATCCCATTCTATCGCTAACCTCATCATTTCAGGTTTGTCCGATGGACCAGTGGACAGCGGAAACTCATGGAGCACAGATGGATTAAAAAATTACAAACTGTAACACCCACTGGTCTAAATGAAATAAGTTGATTTTTTTTTATATAACTTTGTTTATTGGTTTTTTTCATAGAAGCATTATTGAAATACCGAGTTTGAAAAATAATAAGAAGTTGATTTTTATCCCTTTTCTGTTCATTTATCTGTAAAATAAATAAATGGTATCCAGGCCAGGCTGTGAACTTTTACTCCTGTATGGTTTTAGGTTGTTTTATTAATGTCCCTTTTTATATCCATTTTACCATTGTGTTTTAGAGTATGGTCTCGGACCATGGTTAGGTATGCGGTCTAGTCTAACTTGGACTCAGGGGGGTGGACGCCTCTGCCTTGCATAGTCCCCAGGGAATAGGCAGTTTGCCCTTCACTGGTAACCCCATTTTTAAATATTGAAGGTATTGCGGGCAGGGATTTTTACAAAAAAGCCCCCCTTTTAAAATACATACACACATACATACCTACATATATACATTTCAGAAGTTTTAGCAGTTTTTAAGGACCCACTTTTAGGCCAGTGCACCAGAGCAAGCTCTTGCCTTTTTTTTAAACCCTACCCATTTTAACCAAATACATACATACATACATACATACATACATACATACATACATACATAATACATACATACATACATACATGGTCCCTGATTGACCGGCGGACACCAACCGACATACAAGGCCGCTTACAGCACTTGCGCGTTCTGCTTGCGCAAGTAACAATAATGACAATCACTAACGATAATTGTTTATGAAGTATAGTAATAACTAGAACGTATCTAACCATAATACCTAGTAAATTGTACATAGCAGTATAAGGACATTGTTATTAAATAGTTATAGTACCTGTGAGTCCTAACTGGCCTTTGGATCCTCGGCTCCCGGGCTGGGAAGGGCCCTGTGAGCCCGGAGAGCCTCTTGGGCCTTGGTCACCCTTAGCCCCTGAAGGGCCAGGAGAGCCTAGTATACCTGGACCTACAGAGACAGGTAGACAGGCCACATGTTCATTCATTTTGTGTGTTTTTATTATTATTCTGTGTTCTATGTTTTATACAATTTATATATACAGTTTGCCTTACACACATGACACAGGCATTTTGTCCCATAATCAAAATACTGTGTGTGTGTGTGTGTGTGTGTGTGTGTGTGTGTGTGCGCGTGCGTGTTCACCTCTTGCTCCCATCTCTCCCTTCACTCCCTTCAATCCATCCAGTCCATGAAGTCCTAATGGACCTGGAGGACCTGAAAAAAACCCATAGATAATACTTTATGTTAATATAGATTCATTCATATTTATCATGGATGTACCAATTCTTTACTTGTCCTGGGTTAGAGATGCACCAAAAGGCATACAGTAAGGTACTCTGAACCCCGGGTACAGGGGCTATTCTGACAATGGGTACAGCATGCGTTCCCAAAGAGCATGCGTTCCCAAAGGGCATGCGTTCCCAAAGGGCATGCGTTCCCAAAGGGCATGCGTTCCCAAAGGGCATGCGTTCCCAAAGAGCATGCGTTCCCAAAGAGCATGCATTCCCAAAGAGCATGTGTTCCCAAAGAGCATGCGTTCCCAAAGAGCATGCGTTCCCAAAGGGCATGCGTTCCCAAAGGGCATGCGTTCCCAAAGAGCATGCGTTCCCAAAGGGCATGCGTTCCCAAAGCGCATGCGTTCCCAAAGAGCATGCGTTCCCAAAGGGCATGCGTTCCCAAAGGGCATGCGTTCCCAAAGAGCATGCGTTCCCAAAGAGCATGACCTCGCCCAAAAAGGTTGCGTGCACACATCCGCCTCGTTGACGGCAGACTGCTGGGCGAGCGCTGATCAACATGATCAACATGACATGAATGAATGATGTACTGGCCATATAAGGAGCATGTCTTGAGTGTACAGGTTTGATGAGGTCAGATCAACAGGCCTGTCTAGAGGTAGAATTTTGAATGTCAAAAGGGAGACATCGAAGAGGAAGGATGGATGGGGAAGGATCAACATATGGAAGGTCAGAAAAGTGAACCAAGCCTGTTTTCTCAACTCGCTGTTTTCAAGCCACATCTCCAAAATTGGTGGGTCAAACTGAACAACCAATAATGTCAATGTGAAGCTATGATTCCCTGCTTTCATGACATGAAAAAACGAAGAAAAAAAATCCAATGGCAGTCCCTCAGTCAAATTTAGTCACATATATCCATATGGAGATCTAAGGGTTTGAGGTCAGATGTAGAGTTGCTGGCCAATATTGATGACACCAGGGATCTCCATATACTGTATGGGCTCAACTGCGACAGCAGGTCACGAGGCTTGGGCACCATACATGGGGGCTTGCCTGGGGTGACCAACCAACCAACACACTGACGGGAAATGCGCGATTCCATAGTAAATGCGACCTGCAGTCGCAATAATAATAATAATAATAATAATAACCACCTCTTAGGCCTTGTCTTCCCGGTTCTCCATTGGGTCCAGGTTGACCTTTCAGACCTTTCTGACCTTCAGAACCAGTTTTACCACTGGGGCCTGGGGGTCCGGAAACTCCTAAAACAGAGACAATAAAAATAAACAACAACAACAACAATAATAATAATAATTATAATAATTATAATAATAGTAGTACCGTTAGGTCCTGGGTCTCCATGGGAACCAGGGGCACCAACACAACCTCGGGCTCCAAAATAACCAGGAGGACCAGGTTCTCCAGCATCTCCCTGGAGTCCAGGGAAACCTAGACAAAACACAAAGCAGTGTCTCTTAATTAGTTAACACATAATGGGCTCCATTTTCGTTCGAGCTTTCTAAATACAGTATTTGGGGATTTAGCAGTGGGGAAGGGGTGTTCCCCCACTAAAGTTGGTATTTTGGTTACCTGTCTAAATCCCTAAAACACCTCCGTTACCCGTTACATTATGCATAGGTGTGGTTTGGGCGTTACAATAATTAAACCAATCACTGTGCCACATGCCATTGCCTTTAAGAGATCCCTTATCCGTTGCCCGTTATGCCCAGTGCTATTGCTTCATAGCCTTACGGTCTCCCATGGAAAAGTGATGTGTAGATAGCGGGTGACGCTGGACCAAAATACCATTTAGGAACAGAGCAAGCTCCTATACTCGGAGGCGACAAAAATGGAGCCCAATGTGTCTACTAATGAGGCTACTAGGCTAGTACTGTCAGTTTGTGTGTAAGTTGTGTACAAATTAATGCTGGGCCGTTATCGGCGTTAACGTGCTGCGTTAACGCGAGAATCTTATCGCACGATAAAACAATTATCGCCATTAATCTATTCTCAAAATTGGGTCTGGGTGCTGGGCATAGAGTGGGAGCAGGGTCTTCATAGCGGCCAGGAGGCGGCCGTGTGTGTGTGTGCGTGCGTGCGTGTGCGACTGTGCGTGTGTGTGCATGCCATGTGTGTGTGAGGAGGCGTAGCACTGCAACGTCTGCACGGAGTCCACTCTGTGAGAGGGACGGTAAACAGCAAGTCAGCAACACGTTAAAGTTCCACAACTTTTCTTACTGGGAAAAAAGAGGCAGCGATGGAGCCATGAGTCCATATCTATAAGTGCTGGGACATAAAAATTGCGCTACATACTGTTATCCATGATGGAAGCAGTCTGCTGCCTCCTGCTAGCCTAGCTGTGCTATCCATGCAGATTCACAACCACAACAACCCGCTTTGACCAAGGTTGCCACATTCGTGACTGAGAGTCAGAAAATCCGAAAAAGTCAGAGAACAAGTCTAAAATAAGCAACTATAGTGGTGACTGTCAAACATCATTGTCCAATGTTGTTTTAGAGTAGTGGTTCTCAAGCATTTTCATGTCAAGGACCACCAATATTTTAAAGAAACTTTACAGTCCAAAGTAGCTTATAATGACTAGACTTGGCAACACTGAACAGTTCTACAAACTCACAATATGAATAGGCTATTAATAGGCTAGTTGTATCCATAATTAGGGCTCCTGGTCTAAACCTGTTCACAAGGACTTACTTCTGGTCATTATTTAGGTAGCGCACACATATTTTCAATGCCTTCGGCAGAGCCATTGAGCCATTTTAATCTAGATTAATCTAGATTAACTCCAGGATTGCAGTGAGATTAATCTAGATTAAAAAATATATATCTATGCCCACCACTAGTACAAATGTTGTGTCTATGTGAGACAGTATTACCAAACTATTGTTAATAGCACAGGCAGACTTGACTAGACTAGAGCATATCTGTAAATATGAAATAAATGCTTAAACATGTAGCTAGGGGTAATGTTAGAGACCACAGAAGTGATGTCAAACATAAGAGGTTGTTCAACTTATTAACGTTTGCTGCTAGGAAAAATATTCTTTTGTTTTGGATCAAGGATGTTGCTCCATCAAAGAAATCATGGCATAACATTATAATGGGCTGTATTCCTTGTGAATACATTACATGCATGTTGCATTCTAAATTGGACACTTTCTACAACATTTGGGACCCTTATTTGAATCATATTGGAACCACACTGTCTGCCACGATACTTGGAGGTTTTCCGTACCAACCTTAGATATCTTATATGCCAGCATTCTTTCCTAGTGGGTGCTCTGCTTTGGGGCGGGGGCTTGTCTGCCCTTTGGGTATGGGGGGGTGGTCGCCCGGCCAGGGGTCTCGATGCGTTGCGTCGGGGCTGCTTCTTGGGGCGGTGGCCCTGCCGCCTGGAGGGGTGGCGGTTGCCGCCTTTGAGTGGAGCATGCATGGGTCTGCTCTTGTTGTAATGATTTGGTGCCTATGATAACTGTTGTCTGCCTTTTTAATATATGTATTAATGTACTGTATGGATGTATTTCCTGATTTTCCTGATTGTCCTTGTCATGTCTTTGTATATTCAATCTTTTTATTTATAATAGTGTTGTGCCTGAGCTGTTTTTCTTTTCTTTTCTTTTCTTTGTTATTATGTTGTTGTTGTGTAATGTCTGTTTGTCTTTAAAAAACCAATAAATATACTTTATAAAAAATAAAAATAAATAAAAGAGACCACAGAAGTGAACCTTTCAGGCCCGTTTTCCCAACTCACTGTTTTCTGCAAGACATTACTCTATAAGCCATAGAGCCTAATGTATTATAAAATAATGTATATAACCATCCCGTGGCACGCTCTGCCTGCATGCTCTGGGCTGCCTGTCAGTCTGTCTGTCACCTCGATGTGTTAGTAGAAAGCAGGCAGCGAGCGACGGCCACAACCCCGTCGTGGTCTGGAAGCAAAACCCGATAGGGTTGCGTGAAGGGGGGGGCTATCTGGTTCTTCTTCTTGTACGTGGGTGACTGGTCTATTTGGCAGCCCGTTAGCGCCACCTAGCGTCATTATAGCGTTTTCATAAAGTGTGCGTTCTCGTGTAAAGGGTCAATGAAAAATGAGAACGTAACGGAGATGGTCGCCGTCTAAAAGAGGCCTAAATCTCAGCTGGAGAAACATGTTGTTTGCGTGCATGCATCGCTGCCTTGCATGCTGTGTGCTACTATGCCAAGTGACTGACAAGTGTTGAGTCTGTCACTCACTTTGAGTGATTTATGGCGTTGTCTTTCTGTTAAAACCAGAAGATAGTTGTGAGTAGGGCAACAAAAACGTCAGCTACAGCCCTCGCGACTCGGGTGAGAGTCTTTAATTCGAGTCCCCATCTCTGCATAACACTTTGAACTATAAGTCGTACAATATAAATTAATTTCCCCTGGATTCTTCAAAATACAATTTTTGATACTTATTGTAAATCTCATGATGAACATGCAGATTATTTATAATTTAATACCAATTGGCTATAATTGGTTTTCAAAGTTTGTGGGAGGGTTCTAATTAGTAATTACACACAAAAAAAAGAAAAAAGAAAAAGAAAACATGAATGCATTATGCGACTTACCCCAAACTACTCAACGCATGAGGCAAAAGTAATTGCACTTAGATCCGTAAGTCCCACCACAAATGTGACAAAAATGTTCGTCGCAGAAACATGGTTTTCTTTACTAATCCTTTCTGATATTCATATGAAGCGCTTCTCGACTATTCAATTTACCGACAAAGTCATCAATAGGCTGGGTTAATCGCAAAGATATATAGTTCTAGTTCATTTTATTTGTATTAACCCATTTTGGGGGCGGGAACCCCTTTTGGTGTTAGCGTTACGTTATGCTTTAGCTATTGAAAAATAGCAGACCTACAAGCTCATAGCGCGCCACCGAGTGGCGCGCTACGAGCTTGTAGGTCTGCTATTTTTGAAAAATCGAAGAACCACTGACATAGAAACATAGCTTTTTCAGAAAGCTGTCAGGATGTAGAAGACATTTTTAGAATCTGATCTCAGGTCAGAATGGATAAAGTTGTTGTGCTGCAGCTCTCACCAGGTGGTCCAGTATCTCCAGGAGACCCTGAGTCTCCAACTGACCCAGGAACACCAACAGACTCTCCTCTATCACCTGGATTTAAGAAAAACAAAGGTGCAGTTTAATGACAGCTCATATAAACGGGACTACCACATTTGCATTACGTTTCATAATGGTTAAAAGTGTGAGTATTATTTGTTTTGTCCCACCTTTAAGCCCAGTGAATCCTGGGAAACCAGGTACCCCAAATGTGCCAGTGATTCCTGGGTCACCCTGCAATCACAACATACAATTACAGTACATTTTAACCCACATTTAAGCCCAAGACGTCTGTACACGTCCTAATGGTGTATAACAGGGGGTGCCCAGGACATCTGTACACGTCTTAGGAATCTTTTTTTTTATAAAATATATATATATTGTTTTTTTTATATATATATATATATATATATATATATATAAAAAACATATAATATATATATATATATATATATATATATATATATATATATAAATCGGATGGGCACCCCCAGGTACCTATTTTGAAAAATGAAAGGGCACACTTAACAGCGGCTCGCCGGCTAGCAGATATACAAGCAGATCTACAAGCTCATGATATGCTATTTTTCAATAGCTAAAGTTAAAGTATAACATAATGCTTGAAACACCAAAAAGGGCTATCCCGCCCCAAAATTGGTTAAACATCATGACGTCTGTCCTCTTTGAGACGGTTTGTGCCACATATTGTCTCATTAAAAACAATATGAAGATAAGATGTTCCACCTGATCTCCATTCTCTCCTGGGAAGCCGATGATCCCTTTGAGTCCAGGAGGTCCAGGTCGGCCCGGTTCTCCATGCTTCCCACAGGTCCCTGGTGATCCTCTGACGCCCGCCTCTATGCCCGAGGGCCCGTTGAGTCCAGGGTACCCCGGATTGCCATTATGTCCTACTGCCCCCTTATTCCCTGAAGGAAAAGTTACCATTATTCATCTTAATCCATTTAGACCTGAGACCGATTCTAAAAAATATCGTCTAAATCCTGACAGTTTTCGGAAAGTTTCTGTCTGTGGTTCTCAACCTTTTTCATGTCAAGGACCCCAGAAATTATCTGTATTTGGCCACCGACCCCCATCTGGAAATATGTTGTTCCAAAGACAGTCCAGAAGCAAAGATTTGAGTTAAAAACGTTTGCTCTGAAAGAATATATATTCAAAGATTTGCGCCACATTTTCACGGTTTTTCAAAAATAGCAGATCTACAAGCTCGTAGCGCGGCACTCGGTGCTATGAGCTTGTAGATCTGCTATTGTTCAACAGCTAAAGTATAAAATAATGCTTAAAACACCAAAAGGGGTTCCCGCCCGAATGGGTCAATCACTATTTATGCCATATTTGATACTTTGTCTTATGACAATGTAAGACATAACGTGTGTCAGGATCTGCTTTCCGTGTGTTGTTTTTGTAGTGATCTTCAATTGTATTCCCCAGCCAATCAATGTGTGTTGATTGATTTGAGTTCAGCTGTGTCAACTCAACTCAACTCAAACTTTATTTATAATAGCACGTATCACGACCAACGGTCGACCAAAGGGCTGGTGTCCTATTACTCTTGTCTTATTTAAAGGACAACTTTATTTTTTTTTAACCAAGGCTCATGTTTTAGGTTGTTATTAGAGAAAGTAAAAGATGAGTGTTAATTTTTCTTCATTTGCTGCTTTCTTTCGTTTTAGGGATTTTAGCTGTTTTTTTTTTTCTCTATAATTTTTATCCCACGATTTTGTAACCCATTTTTCACCCCTGTGTCAATTATCTAATGTGATCCTGGGCTCTACACACCCTCCGCCAACCTGGGGAGAGCAACGGACTTGAACTCATGCTTCCTTCTTGCCTGAGTGTCCAAGTTGCTCCTTTACACCTGACAGGGGGGAGTTTCCCTGGTTGGACGTATAGCGCGTGGAAGGACAAGGAACACGTTATTCCAACCAGTTCCTTTCCCCTCCATCAGGCGCCCATGGCTGACCAGGGGGAGGCAGATTTTAGCTGTTTTTGACAGGGGGTCGGGGCATTCGAACAAGGGGCTAAATATGTATTATTTTTACAAAATGTTATAGCTATTTATTTTTTTATTATTTACTATAGTCCTACTAGACCCCAATAAATTACATCTGGCCACAAAAGATCACGCGATCTACTGACATATTGAGCCTATGACACACAGGCTGTATTTTGCGTGTCTTAAGTACCAGGTCTTGTTCCCTAACTTGAGTAAACTAAAGACCTGGCGTGATCAATGCTCTTTGGCCACTCAGAATAGCCAAATGGCATTGATCACGCCTCCAGGTCTTTAGTTTACTCAAGTTAGGGAATAAGACCTGGTACTTAAGACACGCAAAATACAGCCCTGTACAGTGTGGCTTCCCCCCAGTAGGCTACCTTCACATTCAGTAGATCTTGGGATCTTCTGTGGCCAGATGTAATTTCCTGGGGTCTATAGAGCGTCACAGTCCCTCCCCCTTTCAGAAAGTATTAAATAAATACTTAAAGAAAATCCTATGGGAGAAATGCATTGCATTTCATTTCCTGGGCCACTCGTCGTTCTGAAAGGGGGAGGAACTGCGACGCTCTATTAGGACAGGATAATAAATAAATAAAATCGCCATAATATATTGTAAAAAAAAATACATTTTAGCCCCATGCTCGAATGCCCCCGCCCCCCTTTCAAAAACAGTTAAAATCCCTAAAACGAAAGAAAGCAGAAAATGAAAAAGAATGAACACTCATCTTTTACTTTCTCTAATAACAACCTAAATCATGAGCCTTGGTTGAAAAAAAACTAAAGTTGTCCTTTGTTGGATTATTGTCGTGTAAACCAAGATCCAAGTCTGTTTGTTAGGTGGTGCTGCTCCTGCAAACCTCTGTTAAATAAACTTCCTACCACAAGATTCTAACTTCCTCGCATTTGGGTCCTACTTGAAATAAATCTTGACAATGTGTTCAGTCTTTTTAAAAGAACAATGACATGCCCAAAATATTGACACTAGGTTTAATGTGGTTAAAGAGGCACTTAAAAGATGGAGTGCCGTGATTTTTTTCCACCCTTAAACATGATCATCAGGTCTTATTGTTATAGAAGGAGGTATAATTTTTTCAAAAAAGTGTACAGTATTTGTTAAAATGATGGTTTTATGTGGACACACCCACCAGTTCATTAGGTATGCATGAGTTTAACCTTAGCACCACCTACCTAATCAATCCCTCCGCCTCCTACTTTAAGACCACCCACCTGTCCTAGTCCCTCCCCCTCCTTACAAAAGGACTGCCAATGGCTCTGCCCTTTTGTTTACAAATGGCAGAGGGATGGCAGATTGGAGAGATTCAGCTATATATGTTTGAACCAGATTCTGTTTCAGATGAAGGACAAGGAGGTAATGCCCTCTTCATTGGTGGGGGGCCATCATCTGTAATGGGGGTGGCCATAGCCAATCCAACTTTTTTATTGGGGAATTAAAACAAAAATAGACTAAAATTTTAGGGACTAGTGGACAAGAGATCCAGTAGGGCCTATAAGTCATTTTACACTTGGTTGCATGCTGAAAAAGTGTAAAAACAGTCATTACAATGGCAACAAGGCCCACCAAAATACATTTTAGTCAGGCTAAATAAACGGTAGATTTTAGTCGACTAAAATTTTATGATATTTAGTTGACTAAAACTAGACCAACACTAAAACATTCCAGATGACTAAAATGTGACTAAAACTAAAATAAAAAAAGTTCAGCCCGTAATTGTCTGTACACTACTGTACAGCAACACAGCTCTGGACAGAATTTTATCATTCCTAAATAGGAATTATAAAATAGGGATTAGTTGCAAATGGTATAATTGCTTGGCTGCTTGCAAGACAATGCTATTCATTTAGCATCACTGCACACATTTTACTACAATGTGTGTGTATTCCTTCAACCTGACATTCCCATTAAACTAGGCTATGTTTAATTTCCATATAGCATACATCCACTCACTTGGAAATGGAAATGTAAACTACAGTATATTACAGTATATGCCTACACATAAAAGTAAAACATCTAACAATGCTCTCATAATGTGCATTCATTAGATCCATCTCCATCATTGTCTTCCCTTGATAATACACTTCTGCCTATAGTGCCCACAGGTACAGATCATTCGTCTTTTATTTTTATTATTGAAAAAAAGTTGCTTTATGTTAGCCTATCGCTGCTAGCTAGCTCTGACTGACCCTGGCTGAGATGTCTCGAGTTGGTCCCGCCCACGTCAGTAGGTTGTGTCGGTTTAATATCAAATTATTACCATCTGAACATCGTATGACAAATCTGAAGGCAGACGCGGTAATCTACATGTGTCTGTTGTCCCGACGGGCTGAAAAAACACATTGTTTAAAAAACAACCGTTTAAAACGTTATTTGGCACACTGGGTTGAATTAACATGAAGGCTCGTCCACGATCAAACACAACTCTGGTAAACGGCGTATGCGCGTTCACATCCAGGATCGCCTGTCCACGTTGAATTCAACACAGAGCGGCATAACAACCCGTTTTAAAGGTTTTCTCCAGCGCATCCATTCATTTCTTCACGCCGTCGTAACAACATACACCTGTAGGTTACCGCGACTACAATTACATTTTCCATACGATGTTCAGAAGTGATGTTAAGAGAAGAGAAAATAAATTCCGCAGCAAGAGGGTGGGAGGTGTCACAGACAGACAAGGCGATACGACAGCAGTGAGTCAAACCGATACTTAGCCCCTTTCGGGACCCTACATAAAGCTTTTCTGAAATTTTGATGAGTTTTATGTTGGGTCCCTGGTCATAACTATATTTTCGTATGGGAATTCCGGAACGCGGAAGTAAAAATGCTCTCTAAGATTGAATCTGCGCCGTGTGACGGTCTTTTTTTGCTTGAGTTATTCTGAATTCGGGAACTTTAAGTACCTATACATCCCGCTGCGAATATCTCCTGTGGCGCGGAAGCCGTTAAGTATTTGGTCGCTTTATTTCTTCTTGTTTGTTTACCGTTTATTGTACCGCCTCCCGGTGTGCGGTTGGCTTGTGCGGCTACGTCCCTGCCTCTGATCTGCTCTGATCTGTCATAGCTATAGCGCCACTAGCTAGCCAGATAGGCGGTACAATGAGGTGTCAATAAACAAGGAAGGAAGAGAAGAATCAAAGCGACCAAATCGGTCAAACAAAGATTAAAAATACTTAACGGCTTCCGCGCCACAGGAGATATTCGCAGCGGCATGTATGGGTACTTATACTAAACATATTCAGAAACGCTCACACGAAAAAATATCGTCAAAGAGCGCAGACAGGCGCTAAACATGTTGTTTATGTTTAAGAATGGCTGCGTACCAGGTGGCATGGTAGTGGTGCAACAGGACCCAATGCACTGGGTCGAACAAATGTCAGAAACTTCAGTAGCATTGGGTTCTGCTTGGAGGGCTAACCGATACTAACATTATGTTCACCCGAGGTGCTGCTTTCTGGCGAATCCTACGGAACCGCAGGCGTGCATTAATTGCTTGATTCAGCCATTTCTCCATTGATCACGCCTGCTATCAGCTGTGTCAAAATCAAATGACTGTTTGTCCGCTGTCTGTCACACAGTTTGTGTGAAAAACAATCACACGTGTGTATGTGGCAGCTCCGCCCACAGAGGTTGTCGTATTTAAAAATATATATATAATGAGGAGGAGGTGCGTCGTTGCGTGCAATATTTATACGTCACACTATCCGTGTTTATTTCATTGGCCCGTTTGATTGTCAAGGGTTCAGCCTCCAGGAAGAAACCCTAAATACAACGTTATTACACCATTGCACATAAAAACGAGTGTCTAATGAAGTACTGTCACCTCATAAACACATGAAAAACTGGAAAAATACCAAAATTGTGGCACTCTATCTTTTTAAGAGATATTCCAAATCATGGAGATTCATAGTTCTTCACTGGGAGCACAGCAGCCGACCCAACTCTGTTATGACACGTCGCCACAGAAAACAAAGGTCAGCCGCGTGAGCAGCCAGCAGCCTCGTTGTCCAAATGTGACATGCATTGTGCTTGTTTCTAGAGATCAATATGCTGAGAAAGTCTGCTTTTCACCTCGCTGCATGTTAGATTTAAGCGTGTAACTTGTCATTACAATGTTTACTGTAATGCACAAAAGTGTGACTGCTAATTCTTTGTCAACAAGTGTTATGCTGTGCACGCGCTATCATCAGCAGTTGCCAGTTAAGCTTATCAAAAGACAAATAAAATGTTGTTTGATCTGCGTTTCCTTTAACCACACCAGACCATTCATTTGAATTAATCCAGAACACAAGCTGTAATTTAAAGTTCTCTATAACCAGCAATGTGTGCGTGATAAGGGGGGTATCGCAGGTATTTTAGGGATAAGGCGGAAGATAGCAACTTGGCCACGGGAACGCCCCTTGCGCCATTTATATACACAAATAGTGGGTGGCCTGGTAGTGGCCGCATATCGCTCCGATCAGTAGTGGCTCTCTCTGCCCGAGAGAGACCAGATGGAACTAGAAAAAGTGCCCTTCCGGGCACAGGTCTCCACCAGGTTATCCACAGATCCGTGCAGTTAGAGGTAAAAACACTTTTCGGCCAGTTATAGCGCCACCTTGAGGCTGAGTTGAAATTGTTCATGTGGCATTTCGTCCTCGGCCTAGTGGGAATGTGCGTGCACAATTTCACGGAAATCACGCGATGTGTTCATGATTTGCAGCATTTTGTTTGAAACTGAGCACTCCTGTGAACTTTGGAAGCCAATCTTAACCAATCAGGATGGAGTCTGATAAATCTGAAAGACACGTTTCGTTGAATGGCTCTAGAGAGACTGTGTACCAATTTGCGTGATGTTTGGACAAAATCTGTAGGTGTACTGTGCAAAAACTTGTTTTGCACAAAGCGGCCTCCTGGTGGCGCTATAACAGGCCGTTCTGGAAAGTTTGGGGCAGAGGTTCATCGTTGGCATCCAGGGAGTGTGTGTGCAAAATGTGGCATCGACCGGGTTGTTTTGCACAAAGCGGCCTCCTGGTGGCGCTATAACAGGCCGTTCTGGAAAGTTTGGGGCAGAGGTTCATCGTTGGCATCCAGGGAGTGTGTGTGCAAAATATGGCATCGACCGGGTTAACGGTGGCCGAGATTAGCTGGTCACGGACACACGGACGGACACACACACAAACGGACGGACGGAGTGCAAAACATACTCTCCCCACATGCCTTCGGCCTGGTGGAGACAAAAAGGAGGAGGAACTCACTACTGCCGCCATCTGGCAAGTCAGGATACCTCTAAACCAGTGGTTCCCAAACGTTTTAGCCTGTGACCCAAACTAGTGAAAATAGCTGATCTACAAGCTCACAACGCGGCTATTTTCCACTACTTCTTAAACATTTGTTTTCTAACTCATCGAATTTCTTACATTGTTTATGAAATTACTTTGTTACGTTTTACGTTACGAAATTACGTTTGTTTAAAATTCATGAAAGTTAGTACTTTTTGTGGGAATGTTTTTTGAAAATGTTTTTACAAATTATAATTCAAAACAAAATGTTGCAAATGTGTATAATATGACATTTCTATTCAAATACAAATTGTATTACTGTAGTTTAATCTTAATATTGTTCACTATATGCAACCACATAACACAAGGTACTCTTCTTGACTCACTGTTCATTACAGGAATGCCTCAATTTGGAAAAATGTGTTGTGTTGTCTCACCTCGTGGTCCTGTCAAGCCTGGAAGACCATGAAGTCCTGCGGGACCAGGCTCTCCTTTGATGGGGACCCCAAAGGTCTCTCCCAAGGCGCCTGGGACCCCTCGCCTGCCTGGGATGAACACAGTGAGATACAAATACTAAACACAAGTGTTGGTAGTACTACACTAGCACCGGTACAGTAGTAATACACTACCAGTACACTACTAGTATTATTAGCAGTAAACTGTTATTGGTATTAACGCACAAGTCTTTATACTAGAAGCTAACACCCTAGTTATTCGTAGTACAACAGTGGTATTGGTCAGAGCATTATGAGCTATAAGTGGAGCAGGGAAAATGCCTCTCCACACTCCAGGGGGCTGTTGTCATGTTTAAAAATAATAATAATACAACATTTTTAAAAAGTGGCAAAAAAACAAAACGTTACGTTTTTCTCACTTTTACTGGTTTCTCACTTGTACTGTAACATATATTTGTTTCAGACAGTGAGCGTTTGTCAGAACCTCTGTTTGCATTAGCTGTGTATGAATGTGTCTACTTCCGTAACCTGTCGTTAGTTCTGTTCAGTGTTTTATATATGAGTACTCAAGATTATAAGCCGTATGTTTTCGACTGAAACATACATTTCATAACTATATGCCAGTGTTGCCACTATTAACCACTATTACAGACAGTAAAATCCAGCTCTGTACCTTTCTGTCCTTTGTGTCCGTCTTCCCCAGGTAGACCTGATCGGCCATCATAGCCGTCCTCCCCCTTCCTCCCTGGTAAGCCAGTTATCCCGCTGGCCCCTGGTCCTCCTGGACACCCTTCTCTGCCCTGGGGTCCTGTCAAACCTACAGTACAGTACAGTACAGTACAGTACAGTACAGTACAGTACAGTACAGTACAGTACAGTACAGTACAGTACAGTACAGTACAGTACAGTACAGTACAGTACAGTACAGTACAGTACAGTACAGTACATTGATTGATTGATTTAAACCTTCATTTATCTCCGAAAAGAGCATTGAGGTTCACTTCACCCTCAGTTGCAGTGCTGATGAGGCACAGATATAAAACACAGAAACAACGACAGAGAGGCACAGGCCATCTCGCTCGCTACACTGCTAGCTAGGAAGTTAATACTACTGTACAAGCCTGGAAATGGGATAAACCTCCGACAGTTGACATGTGGCTAGGGGAGCTGGGAGGAGTGCTGCATTTGGAGAAAATTAGATTTACCTTGTCGAAAAGGGAACCCCTTTATCTAAAAATCTGGTCGCCCATTATTGAGATGCTTGTTACGTTGGACTGAAGTGGTGGAATTCAATGTTGTTCTGCCCCGTAATGTCATCTAATTAATGTACCTAAGAATGTTTGATATGTGTATACTGTATGTATGTTTATATTGTCTATGAGGGTACACATGTATCATGCATATGTCTTATTTTCCATATCACAAATGTTTTTTAGAATTGATTGTGATGTTGTTTCTGGCCTCGGAGTGCCGTGTAGTCATCAGCCTTGTCAGTTATTATTTTATTGTTTTTGTCTTTTTATTGTAAGTCTCTTGTCTGTATGTTTTTGCTATTTTTTGTCCGATCTGTAATTTTCTGGTTAATCACTACTGAAATGCTTTTATGCCAAAAATCATAATAAACAGATGTTTTAAAAAAAAGAAACAATGACAGATAAAACATAACGCAAAGTGAATACGTTAAAAAGGTTTAAGAGCAATACTGTACATGGATAATCATGTGGGGGGGGGAAGAAACGCACAAAATAAATACATCTCTGCCTGTGATATTATAATATTGAATATATATATAATATTGAAATGAATTTAGTTTAGGACGTGATTACTAGTGACAGTGATTGGGGGCTGTGGACGGATGGATACCGGTATGCGGTATCGGTGTGGATTAAAATAAAATATGCTACGTGTAGTGTCTATACATAAGGTTATACATAAGGTACCATTTAATCACACAATCAATTAAGATATCAAAATGTTTGATTTCATGTAAAACATGATTCACTCCCAATCCAACAAGCAAAAACCCTGTTGGCTTTATACACACGCAGTGTTGTTTTCGTCGACTAAAACCAAGACTGTTCGTCGACTACCTTTTTTCACTGACGAAAACTAAATGGAAACTAAATGAAAACTAAGCTATAAAGTCATTTTGAAATTAGTTGCATGCGACGCGTTGTGGGCTTGTAGATAGGCTATTTTCAGCAAGTGAACGGTATCAAGGCCCGCCAAAATACATTTTGTTCGACTAAATCAACTGTAGATTTAGTCGACTAACATCGTCTAAGTCGACTAGACTAACACTAGACTAGACTAACACTAAGACATTCCAGGTGACTAAATGACTAGATGACTAAAACTAAATGAAAATTATTCAAGAGACTATGACTAAAACTAAAATCAAAATTTGCTGCCAAAAACAACACTGACACTTAGTAGTCGCTTGGTGAATGAAAACAGCCAATATTCAACTCAGAACATGTTGCGATGCGACAGGTTGTGAGCTTGCATATTGCTGTGAAAAAACTAAAAGACTGACATTCTTTTGAAATGTTTGCCTATAAATGATAGGTTCTATTGAAAAATACAAAGTTTGGGGAATGTGAGTGTGAACTTGTTCATTTTAACCTGTGTGGACTGCACTTTGAGCTATCTTCTGCAACGCTGTGATTAGCTGATGTGATTTCACAACGGTGATGAGTAGTATTCATGCGTTTCAAATGCAGTCCTAGTACACCTGCCATGTTGGGGATCAGCAGCTGTTGCAAACAGATTAATTAGTTCAACGCCTATAAGACGGTTCAGACAAATTGAAACACCTGTGTTGGCCCCCAACGTGGCAGGTGTAGGACTACATTTAAAGCGGATGTACCTGACTTGATTTTTAGGCGTCATTTTCATAATCACACACTCGATTTCAGTTCTGACTTTTACGTGAATGAATAAAGTCTGTGGTAAAAACAACAACATTTACTATTTGATAATTATGGTACTACTAGCACCATTGCCGCTCCTGCTGTGTATTTTACCTATCGGTCCATTGGGCCCTGGCTGTCCAGGCTCTCCAGGGGAGCCTGGGACTCCTGGTTGTCCCGGGTATCCAGAGAACCCTGGTGTACCCGGTTTCCCCTCCGGACCCGGGGGTCCCATGCCAGGATACCCATCTTCCCCCTTGGCTCCCTTCTCCCCCCAAAAACCTAGACAAAAAAAAAGTACAACTCATTACACTATACGATAATCCCATACAAATTCCACTGTAATAAATATCTAATGTTATTGCACAACTAATAATGTGACAATGCAACTATAGGACTACTGCTGTCTCTGTATTAACCCATTTAGACCCAAGTTAAAAACATTCACTTTGAAAGAATATATATTCAAAGATTTGCACCACATTTTTACGATTTTTCAAAAATAGCAGACCTACAAGCTCGTAGCGTGCCACTTGGTGGCGCGCTATGAGCTTGTATATCTGCTATTTTATAGCACATTTTTCAATAGCTAAATGATAACATAATGTTTAAAACACCAAAAGGGGTTCCCGCCCAAAATGGATTAATTATATGGTTAGATATGACTGACAACAATGCAATGCAACTGAGACAAAGAGCAACACTTTTCTACATTTCTGGTTCTGGACAACCGCTCTGCAAATCATGTGGCGACGTTGTACGAGTATGAAGTTATGATTATGATATAGTACTTTAGTGTCAGTTCACAATGACATTTGTCTTGCGACACAGCAGCCACAACTCACATCACAGCTGTCACTCGATCCTGTAGGTTCACACTCTATAACATACGACGAATTAGACCGTTCCTCACCCAGGAAACAGACCAGCTCCTAATCCAGACAACAGTCTTTTTTTTTAAGATATTTTTTTGCGGCTTACGCCTTTTATTTTTTTGAAGGGACAGACAGTAGGCTGACAGGAAACGGGAGAGAGATGGGGGAAGACATGCAGTAAAGGCCGTGTCGGGCTCGGGAATCGAACCCGCGGCACACTGCATTTTCCAAATGCGACTGGATTACCAGTCGGGTGCCCAGACGGTTACGCCACCGCTTGGGCCAGACAACAGTCTTGTCAAAACTCGACTATTGTAACTCCCTCCTTACTGGCCTACCAGCATGTGCACTTGAGCCTCTCCAACTGATCCAAAATACCGCAGCTCGCTTGGTCTTCAACCAGCCAAAATTCTCACATGTCTCCCCCCTGCTCCGCTCCCTCCACTGGCTCCCGGTCGCTGCCCGCACAGAATACAAAACTCTGATGCTGGCATTCAAAGCAACCAAAGGTATGGCTCCCCCATATCTTTCAAGTATGATTGAACCTTACAAACCCTCCCAGGTATGGATGTTTATGTGGGGAATAAACTGAATAAAGGGGACTGATGCGGTCGGAAGGTATTTTTCATTATACCCTTTTCTTTACCTATGTATAATCATGTATAATGGAGTTTAACCCATTGAGAACAGATTCTACAAGTGTCTTTTAAATCCTTACAGTTTTCTGAAAAAACACATGTTTCTATGTGGAAAACAGTGGTTCTCAAACATCTTTGGCCACCGACCCCCATCTGAAAATATCTCATTTCAGAGACTCCCCCCAGAAGCAAAGATTTGAGTTAAAGACGTTCACTGTGAAAGAATATTCAAAGATTTGCACCACATTTTCGCGATTAAAAAAAAAATAGCAGACCTATACAAGCTCGTAGCACGGCACCGCAAAGAACAGAATGCTTAAAACACCAAAAGGGGTTCCCGCCCAGAATGGGTTAACATTTTCCAAATAGCCACATTTACCTGGAGGTCCTATGTGTCCTTTCACTCCTTGTAACCCCCCAGGGCCAGTCTCTCCTGCATCACACACGCTGACTTTTGGGCCAGGGGGTCCTACTTTGCCTGGCGGACCGTCCACCCCTCTCTCTCCTCTGCGTCCCAGGGCTCCTGGGATTCCTAAGGGACCTGAAGGGGAAGACGTTTACCATTTTAAACACACTTTGACCTGTGTTCGATTCTAATGTCTTCTAAATCATGACAGTTTTCTGAAAAAAACCCATGTTTCTGTGTCAGTGGATCTCAAACATTTTCATGTCAAGGAGCCCCAGAATGATCTGTATTTGGCCACAGAATCCCATCTGAAAATATGTTGGTCCAAGGACTAGGGTTGGGATTCGTTAGGATTTTAACGGTTCCGGATCCTTCCCGGATCCCTCTTAACGGTTCCGGTTCCTAACGGTTCCCTTAACGGATCCTAATATTATTTTTTCCCCTTTTTTTCTGACATAAATGATGCTTATATTATAACTAACCTAACCAAGTACATAATAAAAACAAATTAATTAATTAAATTATTGAAAATGCACTTTACAAGTATGAGGTGGCACTATTATTTAAACTTCACCACCAGCAGCTAGCCACCACAACAATATCATTTTTACTCTATATATTGCAATTTGCTGTATATTAAATACAGTACACATTGCAATAATGATATTGTTGTTGTAGCGTGAGGAGGGGGGTGTTTAATGGACAATTGTGCAATTTGTAAGGACAATGACAGATTGACATAGCCCTCAAGTTGACCTCCTGTTTGGACCACTTGCTGAGTGCAGGATTAAGACAAAACCCAGACCTGACCAAGGAGGGTTAATTATTTAGAATTGTCACGCTATCTGGTGTGACCCCAAAGTTGACTTCGTGACCGAATACTGACCCCCAAATGAAGACGCCACATGCGACTGCGCACGCACGCCGAGTTTGGACTTTTGATACACATCACACATGCGCCACTGATAATGTGTATTCAGCAGACACGCACATCTGATGAAAAATGTAATATGCGTATGGTTGATTTCTTGCTGTCCTATTTTATCTTATAACCACAGATTTTTGACAGGGGAAATGCGGCTGCATTTCTGATGTGTGTGTGTGTGTGTGTGTGTGTGTGTGCGCATCTGTGTCCACACTCATAGGAGTGTGAGAGGGTGAGGGTGACTAGATGGTCGACCGAGATAAGAATGAATAATGACACAAGAAGTTTCCGTTGTGTTGTAAAACTGTCCATTGTTAATTGTTAACGGTTTCGTTAAGATTAGCAGTTTAAGAGCTGGTCTAAACCAGTTGTGGGTAGCTCTCTCTTTTTAATATAATGTGGGTCTAATCAAGACTCCACGCTCTTGTTCAGCGACAGCTCTGTGAAGCAGGTCGCATCAACCCGCTGGCCCACGCGCATGTAGCCTACTCGGCCCAAACAGGACCGCCGCCTATGCGCTCTCTTACGGCAGCTCTGCGGAGCAGGTCGCGACATCTTACACCACGGGCGGGCCTACGCGCAGCTGAGGACAACCGCCTAGTCTAACGGCGATCAGGACGTTAAGAGCAGTCCAGTTTAATGCGAGTTTTACTCTGACAGTGATCGACTTGTTATACTTTAACTAAGAAGTAAAGTTATCCTCGCGCGCAGCATCACCAGCAGGTGAATGAACTTTTCCTGCACAGAAACGCTTGAGGAACCACCGGTGAAGGCAGTGCTACTATACCAGGTGGGTCGGAGACTGTTTGTTAAAACATCCAGCCTCAAAACGACATGGTTTAATAGAGATCTTAAATGTAGCCTATGTAGTCTAGTTGTAAAGAGAGCTCCCTTTTTTTATTAGATTATATGATACAACTGAGATCCTCAGGCACACCGACCACCAAGCCTAAAAATCTCTCTCTCTCTGCGAGGCGTCACTCTTCTCCTCCTCCTCTCCTCCCTCCTTCTTGCTGTGTTTAATTTCTTTTATTATTCATGCAAACGTGTTTTTAAAAAGCGAACCTATTTCAGTTGTGTATTGCGTTCGATCAGACGGGACCAGAGAACGCATTCGCCCTTGATTATACTGTCTGACACATATACTGTGTAGGTTGTATCAACAACGAATCGCGTATACCTGCCTGACTAAACGCAATAAAACAATACGCATTTAATTGTTTCTCTGTGGCTCATGCCCAAATGGAAACAATCTCATGACGTGTTCGCTCATTTGCTATGTGGTTTTCATATCATTTGTAACTAGTAATTGATATAATAAACACCCCTTTTGATAATACAATCAATCTTCGTTGAAGCAGTTTCTTTGATTCATGGTATTATTGTATATCTGAAGGTTGCTTATGCAAGGGGAAATCTATTGCATCTCATTTATTCACAAGCCGTTCAACAACTCACGTCCGACAGAAGTGACGTTTTTAATGATGCGCTGGAAAGCATTGAATATTCCCGATTCATTTTATTATGATTTTGGAATATCATATTGCGGATTAATCATAACCAATTAATCTTACAACCCCAGCTCACTACATTATGGTGCCCCCTTGTTTAATGGCGCCCTAATTGACGTTTATGGTGCCCACTTAAATAGGACGGCTTTTGAGGTGGTAATGACTCCCCTTTGTATGTGACATCGGTGTACATTTTATATTGAATCAACGCAACTCAACGCAAGTTCAACGCAACTGTGGCCTTGCTGCTCATGTTTCACACGTCGCTGTAAAGGCTGACGTAATAAGCGTTCGACATCCCTAATCGCTACGCCGAACCCTATGCATGGGTGACGGTTTGTGAAAAGGGAAACTAACACGGGTTATACTTACTTGTTTCCTAAGACCCTGTTGTGCTAAGCCACGGACTCGCTATCCGAGAATTAGTCAAACAACGAATCTATATGCTAGTCAGCTTTCAGCTTTGTTCATGTAATGTGTTCATAACTAAGGTGACTGGAACCTGGGTTGTATAAACGATAGACGATTGAATGTTACACATAGGGTAAGGACAGAAAGACTACGTTAAGTATGACCTTTTAACTTAAATGTTCCCGTAAAGTAGTGTTATTGTGATTTTGTTATTACTGAACCAGGAGTGAACGAGTGGGCTAATCGGTGGTTTTCACCGGGTGCTCTATATACTGTTTTTCAGTACACGCCATATTGTGTGTTGTGTGAAGTCACGTGACTCAACTCACCACACACCCCTTTTGTCAGGGACCTGACAAGAAAAAAAAGTTAGTCTGCTAGATCGCCATTTTGGTTTTCAGACTATCGTACCTCCCCTAGATAGGAAGTTCCAGGCCGTGACAGGCCAAGAGTGCCGACGGCCAGCCCCTTTGCCCGTACTGTGTGACAATCCCAGCCAACCGCCCATCTAGTGGCCATAGCTGGTGTCACTCTCACAACGGTACGTGCATGTTGCATGGTTACCAAAGCATTGAGACGTTTGGGTCTTGGTGTGTCATGAGTACGCTGTTTTTAAATAACAGCACACACTCACTGGTTCTATTTGCATGCGTTTGTTCACATAGTATCAGCAACCGCATAAGTGCGGAGCTGCTCAATTTGTGGTTTCTTTGAAGTATAGTCTTACTTAGAGACACTGTACTGCTGGTTTGATTGTTTGTGCTTTGTGTGGCGGTTTTGTGGTACTACTCCGTTACACTGTCGTATGGTTCAGGTGGAGAAGAGTCATTTTGAATGCACAATGAATGAAACGTTTTGAAAAGTGGGGAAATTTGTTATTTTAAATCTAATTAGGATTGTTTTATCACACCCTGCCGTTGCAGAATCCTAGCTTCGCCTGGGGTTTTCACAATTTAAATTCTAAAAGAGTTTCAACTGTGGCTGTGTGATCGTTTGATTAGACCTGTACGGGTTATAATTAGGCGATCGCTTAACCATTGTTTTAGCTGGCTCCATTTCGTAAAGGGAAATAATCGACTGGTGGGTTTAATTGACCCGGTGGTTGAATTTAGTTCCTTTTTCGCGAATGGTCTTAGTTGCAAACTGTTAATGATCAGTGACTCTCATTGCTTAATTAATTCCGTTTTGACAAAAAGTTTTGATTGAATAGTGGGCTCTTTGCTCATGTTTTCAATTAATTCAGTTTTGACAAATAGCTTTGATTGGGAAAATGAGTTACTTACTCACTGTTTCGATTAAACATTGATACCTGCAACATGGATAAGGCTTTAATTGGATTTCCTTAATTACTTTTTTTTTTAAATAAAAAAAATAAATTTGAATTAAATGTGATTGATTGAAATTTTATTTTGAATTTTATTTGAATTTTAGTTTTTGAGAATTTTTTTTTAAAGTTTTATTTGCTCCCTTACTTCCTTTTCAAATTATCACTTTGATTCTTTGATAGGAATTAAGAGGGTAAATAAAAGGGGGGTTAATAGGTAAATAATAAATAACAAAACTAAAACAAATATATATCCACTTTGTTTCATTCGTGCGCATTCTTACATTGCTGTTTTTGCTTGATAGACAGTGGAGGGACGCTACTTGTCCATTCTACCTCCCGGTGTCAAACAGCATTGTGGAGTTTTGAGTATTGTTATACTTCCGAGAGCTTTCAAATTACTAAGTGCTAAAACCACAGCAGTCAGAGGGTTAGCATGGATCCAATCAGAGCCATGATCAAAGGACTCCAGGTCACCACTGGTCTATTTTTCGATGACACGCCTTGCGTGAATCAATTGGATGTGACCATGACCCACTTGAATGTCCAAACTCTAGCTAATTCACATGCTGAAACCAGAGGCTATACTGAAGCCGAACGCGATAAATTAGCTGGACATTTGTTGGGAAATTTAATCCGTTTATGGGAGCTGGATCTTGCGACAGGCAAAGCACTTCGTCAGCAAGTACAGGATTTGACTGATAAGGCCAACCAGACAAGCAGTGACCTCATCAAGGCACAGCTGGAAATAACTCTCTTACAGGGCATTAGTTCCCCACCTTCCCCGCCGGGGATTCCTCCTTTGGGGGGGGGAAATGCCCAGTTGCGGCAGAGTCTGACTTCCCAAGACACACCCATGATGGGTGTGGAAGGAAGGTCTACAGACCCATTGGTGACCGACCGGCTGGATGCCGACGTCACTCTGCGCAAAGTAACAGACTTAGGTTGGTTGAGCCTGACCATTCCGATCATGGGCAAAAGCCCTGCGTTACTGCAGTGGGACCAACGGTCCCCTGATGTGACCACGTCGTTGCCCTCAGGCGCGACCTTTATAGTCTATCAACTGCCCTTAGTGGGCAGGATGGAATTTGATGATCAGGAGCACATGTTGATTTACAACATCTCTCAGGAAGGCACGGCCGCAGCGCACAAGAAGCGCACGGCAACCCTGGCTAGGGTAAACGTGCTCGGTCCTCCACCACTGCCAGAGTTCGACGCAGAAATAACTCAAACTCTGGCACTGGGGGACGCAACCACAGATCCAAAATTCCACACAGATTTTCGGCAGATGTTGTATAAGCACGAGTCTGTCTTTGCCAAGGTTTCTCTCGATTGCGGGTTCACCGACATCTACATGATGGGGACCCCAACGGAACTAGCCCCGCCCTCAGGTGTGAGGCAATGCAAAGTTCCCCTGACTCTGTACGACGAACCTCCGATTGACTATAGTAAACTGGCCCCTGTGGAAAGACATTTCGATCTAGTGTCATTACAGGCGGCTGATCCAGCCCTAGCCCACATGATGGCGCTCCTTGCTGGTGATACCCCATCACCTATCCCAGATGTAGACAGGGACTCCACAGAGTACCTGGCACAACTGCTGTTAGCAAAGGACTGCATGTCACTGAGCGAGGGCCTGTTGGTGTATGCTGTAGACTTATATGCGGCACCGCTTTTGGTTATCCCCCAGCACCACAGGGGGATACTATTAAGCTTTGGCCACAACTCAGCAACTGCTGGACATCGGGGTGTCCAGGCAACCTGCGATGTGTTGTGTCAGATAGCTTATTGGCCCAAAATGCACCAAGATGTGGTGGTTTACGTGAGAGGTTGTCTGACTTGCTGTCAGTCCCAAACTTCAAGTCCAAACCCCAGAGTGCCCTCACAAGAGAGGGGAATTAAGTTCCCATGGGCAGACCTCCAGATAGACTGGGTTGGGCCATTTGCCAGATCTTCTCAGGAAAACTTGACAAAAAGCATGGGAGTCAGGAAAGCTTCCTATGACAAAACGGCCTCGCAGGGCCAGATCAAATTACACATGCCCCAGACAATCACCGAACTGACCGACCCTGAGGCCAAGGCGAGAGAACTCACCGGCATGCACATTGTAGAGCGCTTGGTCGTGTTATATCTAGTCTATTAAGTTTAACCTTTTTTATTATATTACTATAAAAGCTACCTCGAAATGCCTATACAGAATACTGACTCCTATGAGGAAGGGTTGACCTTTTACTCCGCCCTGCTTCAGTGTGAGACATGAGCAAACTACAACCTCACTATAGTGGAACAAAATCCAAACAAATAGATACGTTAATCTGTCACAAATGTAGCTACACTTTTTCTTTTAAATGTTTACTTACATTAGATTTTGAGCCATTTTGCTCCTTATATTTTGTTATCATTTAAGCCTTGTTTTTACCAGACAAAATGTTTACTTACATTAGATTTTGAGCCATTTTGCTCCTTATATTTTTGTTTTCATTTAAGTCTTATTTTTACCAGACAAAATGTTTATTTACACTAGATGTTGAGCCATTTTTGCTCCTTATATCCGGTTATCATTTAACGAAAGTATTATTTCCTTTCTTCTACTCTGGCCCTTGTTCCATTTCCTCTTCTCACTATCACCCTGGTTTGCCAGTCTTTAGACCAGCACAACTTTACAAATAGAAGAGGGAGCTCAGTGTAAAATGACTTAGGAGAAACCATGTCGTTTTGGGTGCATGATGGGTTAAATGAGACTCTGACCCGCCTGCAATGACATGATTGACATTGATGTGTTTTTCCCCTGGGAGCCGGCCGTGCTCAGGAAAAACCTTACACCCACCTGAATGACATTACCACACCGCTCCCTCCTCCTCTATCATGGATATCATTCCGTGCAGAGCGGAACCTTGCACCACACCTGAAATGACACTGTTGCTTTTCTCTCCTGGGATCGTGCTCGGAAAAAGCTCTCTCTCCCTTTCTCTCACGAATGCTTTCCGTGCAGAGCGAGACCTGGCCTCACCTGAATGACATTGCATACACTGTCGCCTGCTCTCTGTCGCTCTCTCTGTCGCTCTCTCTGCCTCCCTTTTTCCCATGGATGCTGATACAGGCAGAGGAAGCCCTGCACCCAGGTCAATGACATTACAGACACTGCCTCATGCCTCTCTTGTCACCATGGATGCTGATACAGGCAGAGGAAGCCCTGCACCCAGGTTAATGACATTACAGACACTGCCTCATGCCTCTATTTTCCTCATGGATTCTACTGCACCTAGCGGAACTCTGCATCCACCTGAAATAACATTACAGGCATTGATTCCCTACTGCTCCCCTGTGCCACAGATACTACACTGGGCACCCAAGAGAAAGCCACGAACATTGACAACACATTGGCCTCAAATTGACAACTTGTCACAAATGAAATGCGGGATATGGAAATAGGCCAAATGAAGGTCCACAGACGTTGTCTCGTGTCCCCTCATGTGTCCTAAGGGGGGATTATGTAGCGTGAGGAGGGGGGTGTTTAATGGACAATTGTGCAATTTGTAAGGACAATGACAGATTGACATAGCCCTCAAGTTGACCTCCTGTTTGGACCACTTGCTGAGTGCAGGATTAAGACAAAACCCAGACCTGACCAAGGAGGGTTAATTATTTAGAATTGTCACGCTATCTGGTGTGACCCCAAAGTTGACTTCGTGACCGAATACTGACCCCCAAATGAAGACGCCACATGCGACTGCGCACGCACGCCGAGTTTGGACTTTTGATACACATCACACATGCACCACTGATAAATGTGTATTCAGCAGACACGCACATCTGATGAAAAATGTAATATGCGTATGGTTGATTTCTTGCTGTCCTATTTTATCTTATAACCACAGATTTTTGACAGGGGAAATGCGGCTGCATTTCTGATGTGTGTGTGTGTGTGTGTGTGTGTGTGTGCGCGCATCTGTGTCCACACTCATAGGAGTGTGAGAGGGTGAGGGTGACTAGATGGTCGACCGAGATAAGAATGAATAATGACACAAGAAGTTTCCGTTGTGTTGTAAAACTGTCCATTGTTAATTGTTAACGGTTTCGTTAAGATTAGCAGTTTAAGAGCTGGTCTAAACCAGTTGTGGGTAGCTCTCTCTTTTTAATATAATGTGGGTCTAATCAAGACTCCACGCTCTTGTTCAGCGACAGCTCTGTGAAGCAGGTCGCATCAACCCGCTGGCCCACGCGCATGTAGCCTACTCGGCCCAAACAGGACCGCCGCCTATGCGCTCTCTTACGGCAGCTCTGCGGAGCAGGTCGCGACATCTTACACCACGGGCGGGCCTACGCGCAGCTGAGGACAACCGCCTAGTCTAACGGCGATCAGGACGTTAAGAGCAGTCCAGTTTAATGCGAGTTTTACTCTGACAGTGATCGACTTGTTATACTTTAACTAAGAAGTAAAGTTATCCTCGCGCGCAGCATCACCAGCAGGTGAATGAACTTTTCCTGCACAGAAACGCTTGAGGAACCACCGGTGAAGGCAGTGCTACTATACCAGGTGGGTCGGAGACTGTTTGTTAAAACATCCAGCCTCAAAACGACATGGTTTAATAGAGATCTTAAATGTAGCCTATGTAGTCTAGTTGTAAAGAGAGCTCCCTTTTTTTATTAGATTATATGATACAACTGAGATCCTCAGGCACACCGACCACCAAGCCTAAAAATCTCTCTCTCTCTGCGAGGCGTCACTCTTCTCCTCCTCCTCTCCTCCCTCCTTCTTGCTGTGTTTAATTTCTTTTATTATTCATGCAAACGTGTTTTTAAAAAGCGAACCTATTTCAGTTGTGTATTGCGTTCGATCAGACGGGACCAGAGAACGCATTCGCCCTTGATTATACTGTCTGACACATATACTGTGTAGGTTGTATCAACAACGAATCGCGTATACCTGCCTGACTAAACGCAATAAAACAATACGCATTTAATTGTTTCTCTGTGGCTCATGCCCAAATGGAAACAATCTCATGACGTGTTCGCTCATTTGCTATGTGGTTTTCATATCATTTGTAACTAGTAATTGATATAATAAACACCCCTTTTGATAATACAATCAATCTTCGTTGAAGCAGTTTCTTTGATTCATGGTATTATTGTATATCTGAAGGTTGCTTATGCAAGGGGAAATCTATTGCATCTCATTTATTCACAAGCCGTTCAACAACTCACGTCCGACAGAAGTGACGTTTTTAATGATGCGCTGGAAAGCATTGAATATTCCCGATTCATTTTATTATGATTTTGGAATATCATATTGCGGATTAATCATAACCAATTAATCTTACAACCCCAGCTCACTACATTGTGGTGACAAATGTTGTCTTTAATGTTCAGATTAATTTAATATGAAGGACCCCTTACCCTAATGGAAACAAATAGTGCTTTCTTGGAATAAAAAAATCCTTTTAGCAGACCTTGTATTGAACTGTAGGCTACGTTCCTGTGCTTTTTTCTGCAAACTGTTTATAAAGTAGGCTAATCAATCTATGGAGGTATATGCACCTAAACGCTGGGCTCTCAACAGTCACGCGATTAATTTAGAGCCAAATCAAAAGCAGTTGAGTTGCTTATAAGTTGTAAAAAATAAGTGCAGAAAATTGATTTGGCATGATTCATAAAATATCAGACAGAAAGACGTCGAGACATTGGCGTTCTAAATTAACACCATTAACAGTTGTACAATACACCTAATGAAAAGCTCTGTAGACATTAGTAGTTTTTATTTTCTATTACGTTACTAGCCTGGGGAAAGTGAACCAGCCTTGCATCATCCTCATCCCCCGCCGGCTGTGGTGGAGCTGCGATTGCCTAGATTATTCTCCTGAGTTGTGGAGTCGTGTAGGCGTATTGATTTTGAGTTGTTTCATCAATGTGGACGTGCAACTCGTACAAGTTGCAACAACCTTTGCAGGGAACTATAGCATAACATTTATTCCACTTTGCGTGCTCAGCCTCAGAGTCATTTCCCTCTCTGTTAACCACACTTTGAAGATCTCTTCGACATCACTCGCTCCGTGGCGGTGAGCGGTCGCTGAATGCACAGAACAGTGGGCGTATCCTCCCCGACCCCACACACTCCTTTAGGTGGGGTGACGTCACCTCAGGCTCTGCTTGCATGCATGCACATTGCACAGACACAGCGGAGCTAAATGACGACTGATGAGAACCGTTTGGGGAACCGTTAATAAAAAAACGATGGAACCGGCTCCGGATCCGCAATGTCGGAACCGGGTCTGAAATGGACCCGGTTCCGAATCCCAACCCTACCAAGGACCCCCCCAGAAGCAAAGCTTTGATGCACGTGCTGTTGGCCTGTCGCGTGTCCCCCCCCCCCCCCCCCCCCCACTGTAGTGCGTGTGCATGTTCACATCTTGTTACCGGGGAGGACCAGGGGGTTTTCCAAATCCCCCAAATCACTGAATGCTCCTTTAATCAATTTACTATAGAAATGAGTCACTGACATGGTGACTAATTTCTACAGTGATTAGATTCAATAGGTCACCACCATTTATCGTGTTACTGCCGAAGGTGTCTGCGTTCACAGAGTCTTCTCTCTCTCTCATGTGAGCTACCATGGATGAAAGTTGAGAGTTGTCATTTTGTGCACATAATACACAATAATATTGAAGCAAACAACGTAACACAAAAGTAACTAATACCGTTACTAGTTACTTTTCTAATGCAGAAAACTCTATTGGTTCGTTACTGCAGCAACACAGGACTGCCATTAATGACGGTAACTCTTGTGTAATATTGCGATTACACAACGGTTACCATTAAAAGAAACCCAGTCGTCAACTCAATTTCATTATAACTAAGATATTCGATAAAACAAAATCATATTTTTTTGAATGACAGATGTAGCCACTACGACTGAAAATGTCCCATGCAAACACGTAGCTTACCTCGTAGCCACTCAACCAAATCGCCTGCAGTGTTTTTGAGGGGCGATAGCTTTTGGCGTGTGTGTGTGTGTGTAAACACAAACTTTGTCCTAACACAAAAATTAAATGCCATTGACAATGAACTGACCATTTTGAGTGTTTGTGTAAACACAAACATTGAAGACGAAGGTGAGGACGCAAATTCTGATTGGGCGGAAGAATGAGATGATTTACGATGATGTCCGATGATAAGAGCGCCCCTCATTTCTCATGGGTGTGATTTCTTTATGTTTTGATTAGGTGTGCCATCATGGTCGTTTGAAGCATGGGTAGAGAGCTATTTCAACCAATCAGAGATGGCTTCCTCAGAACTACCTGTTGTTATAATAGTAACTACCGGTAACCACGTTTCTTTTTGAGCATTAATAATTAGTAACTAACCATTTTGAAGTAACTAACCCAACACTGGACGTCACAGCCTGTCAAGGCTATTATGACCAGATACAATATGTATGTGTTAACCCATTTAGACCTGAGGACGATTCTACAAAATATCTAAAGTTTTCAGTTTTGTCGTTCTCAAACATTTTCATGTCAAGGACCCCCAAAAATATATGTAATTGGTCTCCGACCCCCCATCTGAAAATATGTTGTTCCAGGGACATCCCAGAAGCAAAGATTTGAGTTAAAAACGTTCGCTCTGAAATAATTTATATATTCCAAATTTGCGACACATTTTCACCATTTTTCTAAAATAGCAGACATACAAGCTCGTAGCGCGGCATCGCTATGAGCTTGTAGATCTGCTATTTTTCCAATAGGTAAAGTATAACATAATGCTATAAAACCAGGGGGGCAGTCAGACAGATATTTTGTGAAGCCACTAAGGAAATCGGGATTTCCTGGAAGTTCATATAATGGCCTGTTGTGGCGCTGTCATTGGGCCCAAAAAAACCCATGTATTTGGGCCCAACTTCACCTAGACTGTATTACCTTAATAAACATGGTCATGAATACTTTCTGCTTCCAGTCACTAGTTTAAAGTCTCATTTCTAATGTCATAATATTCTTTTTGGAAAATTATGGTCCCATTTATTTAAAAAAAATACCATAAAGTCGCGTATGTTCTGAGGGGCGTGGCTACCGTTACAGTTATTTTTTACAGTCTATGGTTAAAACACCAAAAGGGGTTCCTGCCCAGAACGGGTTTATTATATTCAACCGTGTAATTTACCTGTTAATCCTGCAGGACCAGGTGGTCCAGGGACTCCTTTAGGACCCTGGTAGCCCGGAGGTCCCGTAAAGCCCAGTGGGCCGGGGTCCCCAATCACAGTGTCCCCAGGGGGACCCTTCAGCCCTGGGGGTCCCCGAAGACCAGGAGAACCTATAGAGGACAACAGTTAAAACAAGAGTCAACTATTTAGAAGAGACAATAGGACAGCTGAGAAGAGAGAGGTTTATACCACCAAAAGCCACCCATTTAGACATGAGGCCAATTCTAAGAGAATTCTGGAAAAACTATAAATATTTATTCCAAAAATAAATATGTTTCTATATACTGTACATAGCATACCGTCCTTACGGTTTGAATTGAAAGCATTAGGCCTATGTGATTGTAATTGTGACGCATTATATGACGCATGACTACCTGGAAGGAACTGTGACATTTTGACATTTGACTATTATTGTGTCAAATACTCAAATCACAACAGATTTTGCCCAACTCGTCACCATATTACGTCCTGGGAGTGAGTGGATATGTGTAGGGAACAAATCAACTCTATCCCCACAATGGGACCAAAACAAGACGTTCTCGTGTATGCTGCTCCTCACTGGCTGCACCAATTGATCTGAATTTGCACACAATTGACCATTAGCTTATGCAGGGCTTCTCAAAGCCCTTTTTTCAATTTGACAAATTTAATGCTGTTTATTCTCTGTTTAACTCTAGGACCGCAGTTTTCGCCGGCACTGCGCATGCGTGCCGTTGTCTCCACTGACGGGTCACAAGCACATGCGTGCATGTGTGCGTGTGTGTGTGTGTGTGTGTGTCACGCAGATGGGACACACACCAGGTTCCAGGCTTCCAGGGTTGCCAGGTTAGCTTTTGCAACAAGCAACTGGGTCTATGAAAACAAGCCCAAACGCCCTGTGTGCTCCTTCCATGGTTCCCACGTTAGCCTTTGTGACAGACACAAACAACTGGGTCTATGAAAACAATCCCAAAGCCCTCATTAAACATAATACAGTGGCTATTTGAAAATAACAGATCTACATTAAGCTCACAAGTCACAGCGCATCGGCGCGAACGTGCCTGCGTGTGTTGCTGTTCCGCTGGGTATGAAGTTCGGCGATGATATTGGGATTTATTAATGTCTAATGAATATGTTGTCCTCCCAAACAGGTAAGGGTTGTAAAGCACGGATTGGCAATTTCCGTACATACAATACTGGTGAAAGCCACGGCTCCGTCGCGGTCAAAACAGTAGTAAAAACAGTAAAACAGTTCTGGGTTTTCTAGGCGTGTATGTACAGAATTGCCAATCCGTGCTATTTCACTGTGTTTGGGTGAGATCAGGCTGAGTGGCTGAATGTTTTCTTTAATCCACAATGGGACTTCAATAATATAGGGAAGGCACTGCTAAGACCTGTTAGGCACACCTAACAGGTCTTTCTCAGCGTTGTCAATCTGAAGTGTTGGCTTTCTGCCAGGCCAACACTTCAGATTGACACCGCTGAGGAAAACCTGTTATATGTTGAAATGTGTCAGTTGCTCTGTCCATGCCGGTAAATAAAACAAAAGTGAAAAGGACATAATATCGTGTGCTAGCTGTTTAACCCATTCTGAACGGGAACCCATTTTGGTGTTAGCATCATGTTATGCTTTAGCTATTGAAAAATAGCAGATCTACAAGCTCATAGCGCACCACCGAGTGGCGCGCTACGAGCTTGTAGGTCTGCTATTTTTGAAAAATCGAAGAACGACTGACATTTTTAGAATCTGATCTCAGGTCAGAATGGGTTAATCAGACCAGTGTGTCAGAATGGGTTACATATATGAATGTATGCTATTATTGCTATACTAATAGTACCTGGTGGTCCATCGAAGCTGTCGCCCTCTGGTCCATCTTTACCTGGATCACCTCGACTGCCATCAGCACCTAGAGACACACACACACACACACACACACACACACACACACACACACACACACACACACACACACAGAAGTACAGAAGTAGTTAAAATATGCAAGAGATTGAAGGGAAGCAACACTTATCGTCATCAAACCCCTGTCCAAGTGTTAATTAGTTTGATTAGGAGCAAGTGGCACTGGCACACTGAGGCCGATCATTCACGCGTACCAAACACCAATCAAGCAAATGTTTGGTCGTTTTTTTTGGGCCACCACAATCCATTGGGTTTGATCAAACATGTGTGTTTGATTGCTGATTGCTGGTGGTGTTCTGCCCCTCCCCCCTCATCAAACACAAATGTTTGGTCAAACCATGTGACTCTCATTGGAAAAGCATTATGGTGGCCCAAAAAAAACGACCAAACATTTGCTTGATTGGTGTTTGGTACGTGTGAATGAGGGTGAATGAGCGATAATGATCCACAGCTGCATGTAGTATGTTTCTTCTTCTCGCCGATTCTCTGACGCAATTAATTCCAATCGTTTTGTAATTAGAGAAAGCTTCTGCACACATGAACAACGACAACGCTACAGGGTGTACTGCTAAAAAAGAAAGTTGTTTTAAACTGCTAAACAACCTTTCTCTGTCCTCTCTTTCTCGGCTGCTGCTGTTCTTTGGGAGAGAAGCCTCGTGTATACTCTGCAGCACGAGTCACGACGGTGTCGTGTGCCTAAAATAGCAGACCTACAAGCGTGGATGGGACGCGTTGTGAGCTTCTAGATCCGTTGTGTTTAAAAAAAGTGCTAATCCATGTAACAAGACAGGCCAGGGTCTTCATTGTTTTTCAGGTCAAGGACCCCTTAGCTGAGAGAGCTCAAGCAGGGGACCCCCCACTACATAGTCTATTATTATTAAAAAACTGTGTTTAAACTAGACATAGACTTGTTTGACAGCACTATCAGTGTGTGACCTGTACATTCATTTTTGTGCTTATTTGTTAATTTTCTATTAATGTGTTTGAACCATAATCGATTAATGATGACATTTAATCTCTTAAATCCTCATTACTCAAAACCTAAAATTGACCTTTGGAAAATAAAAAAAGGTTCCTATCACACAATATTTGGCAGCCCCCTTGCCCCTGTAATAACGTTGAGGACTATAGGGGTCCCCTGTTGAAGACCCATGTAATAATATATGCTAATTATATCCTATAGGATTAGTAATCTAACAATTCTAAACGAGCAAAGAGCAGACCCTTTGTTTTGTGTCTTTGATATGTTTTTGATGTATTGCTGCTGTAAAGTGCACAGAGACCCCTTGGGGTGATTTTGTACTATAAATAAAAATAAATTGAACTGAAACTTACAGAATTCTATAAGTTTGGTTGTTAGACGGAGATGCAGCCTAGTGCTAACCTACAGTAAACCAATACATTTCTTTGAATTTAAATGTAATGCATTTTAGTAGCCTTCTATTGTGTTGAATTGTCATCAAATGCATCGTATCGCATCGTATCGCATTGTACAGAATTGAATCGCCATCAAATCACATCGAATCGGGAAGAGGGGTGAATCGTATCGCATCGTGTCGCCAGGGGATTCCATGTATCGCTAAAGTATCGTATCGCTGGCAGTGCATCCAGATGCGTATCGAATTGGCCTCAGTGATGAGATTCACATGCCTATATGGAACCAGGAAATCATATGTTCGGTAAAAAGCAAATCCCATCCATTCACATTCTGCACTATGTTTTCACATGCCTTTTATTGCGCATCTATTCTATTCTGTAGTGCCTCTTCCTTGTTCCGCCATTATGGGATTTTAGTACTTCGTTAGACCCATTGGTGTGGTTGATATGTGCAATCTTCCTGGAGGCTGAGACCTTGACAGTCAATCGTGCCAATGAAAACATTTGATATCGTGACATCACAATATCATCCCCTCCCCTAACCCCTCCCCCTTTATCATACAACCACAGCTGTGGGAAACCCACGAGGCAAACCAAGGCATATTTAATGAACTGGTTGGGCGTGTCCACATAAAAACATCCTTTTAACCTCCTTATATAATAATACTACCTAATAATGTAATAATGTACCTGATGATCATATTTTAGGGTGGAAAAAAATCCACGACACAAAAACATAGAATCGCTGGCACTGGGTGAATTATTTACTCTTGGCAGTGAAAGAGCTCACTCTCTGACAAGAACGTCATTAGATGTCTTTTGTCCAACTAGACCGGTGCCCGGCTGTAGAGCAACGAGTCGGTATATAACGATGGAAGTTGGAGGTCCATGCCCCACCCCCCGGCTATGCAATACCCGTTGTACCCGTGTCAGAGTACCCGTTCCACCCATCTGTCTGTGTCCCTTTTATGCCCTGTGTTCATTGTGATGTCAGAGTACCCGTTCCACCCATCTGTCTGTGTCCCTTTTATGCCCTGCGTTCATTGTGATGTCAGAGTACCCGTTCCACCCATCTGTCTGTGTCCCTTTTATGCCCTGTGTTCATTGTGATGTCAGAGTACCCGTTCCACCCATCTGTCTGTGTCCCTTTTATGCCCAGTGTTCATTGTGATGTCAGAGTACCCGTTCCACCCATCTGTCTGTGTCCCTTTTATGCCCTGTGTTCATTGTGATGTCAGAACGGGCCAGCTCCATATATATGGAGTAGAGTTCTCAGACTCTATCCGCCCGGTCGGTGACCTATAGCGACGGGGACGCTGATAGACCATTCTGAATCAATAAATATATAAAAAGTCAATGGTGGCAGCCAATTTTTATTTTTTATGTTTTTTTATGGAGGGACAGACAGTATAGGCTGACAGGAAATGGGGAGAGAGATGGGGGGGGGAAGACATGCAGTAAAGGCCGCCGGGATCGGGAGTCGAACCCGCGGCACACTGCAGACTGGATTACCAGCCAAGGTGCCTGGACCATTGAGCCATGGCCCAGGCCGGTGGCAGCCAATTTTAAATTGTCACTTCACTGACTGATGGGGGCCCTGCCCGAGAAGCACCGTGTTAGCACACAGGACATAGAACACATGTCGGAGGGTGGTACCAACCCATGAGTCCTGAGAGTCCCTGCAGTCCATTGTCTCCTCTCTGTCCCTTCACTCCATCAGGCCCAGGGTGGCCCGTGAAACCTTGTGGACCGAGTTCCCCCTGGAGACCTGCAGAAAGACAGACAGACAGATGGACAGGACGCTATGAAATATACCTACTCCATTTTCATACACAATACTAGATACAGTAGATATATAGATAGATAGATGGATAGATGGATAGATGGATGGATGGATAGATAGAATATAGATAGATAGATCTCAAGACTGTCAATGCAGGCATTTGAACATTTGAAGTTGTTGACATGATGTGTTTCATTCATGTCTACCTGGCTCTCCAGCTTGTCCCTTTTCTCCAGGGGGTCCAGGGCTTCTGGGAGCACAAGGCAGTCTCTCCCCTGAAAAAAAAACAAAAAAAAAACAAACATTGACAACGTTGTTTAATTTAATAGATAGCTGAGATCACAGCATCAGCTCTCTTCTACTTTTATTCTCCTCTATTACAGAACTAGTATAGTTCTGTCACTTTCACACTTGTATGTATTTATTTATAATAAATAATAATATCTCAAACTTATATAGCACTTTTCTGAGGCTTTAAACAGAGGTAACAACACAAATAAAAACAACTAAAAACATTACAAACTGTGAAAAGAGTTAGCTAGGGAAAGCAATGTTGAAGAGGTGGGTCTTGAGGGTGGTTTTGAAGGTTTGGAGGGTGGAGGCATCTCTGAGTGCCTTAGGGAGGGCATTCCACAGGGTTGGGGCAGCAAAAGCAAAAGCTCTGTCGCCCCACGTATAGTTTGGTCTTGGGGACGTCGAGGAGGTTAGCATCACCAGACCTGAGGGAGCGGGAGGGGACATGACGTTTGAGGAGGTCACAGAGGTATGGGGGAGCCAGGTTGTTAAGTGCTTTGTAGGTGGTCAGGAGTGTTTTGAAGTGGATTCTTTGTTTGACCGGTAGCCAGTGAAGGTCACAGAGGACTGGTGGAATAATGAACGGGTACTGGTGAGCAGACGGGCAGCTGAGTTCTGGACATATTGACGTTTATTGAGGACTTTGGAGCTGGTGCCATTAGAGGATACTGTTGCAATAATCAAGGCGGGATGTGATGAAGGCATGGATGAGTGTTTCAGCTGTGGAAAATGACAGGGAGGGCCGGAGACAGGCAATGTTCTTGAGGTGGAAGAAGGCGGTTTTGGTGACTTGGTTAACATGGGGGAGGAATGAAAGGGTGGGGTCAAAAATTATACCAAGTTTGCGGATGTGGGTGGAGGGTGTGACAGTGGATCCATCAATGTTAAGTGAAAAATCTTGGGTAGAACTGGTGAGGGAGTTGAGACCGAAGAAGATGATTTCCAATTTCCAATTTATAATTGCAATTGTTTTTTTGCATCCATGTTTTTATATCTGTAAGGCAGGCAGTGAGGGTGGAATGGGTGGTTGGAGTGATGGCTTTGTTTGTGACATATGCCAGCCGGGGTGGCCGGGTGTTAGCCTGTGGTCGCTGTAGCCGATGATTGCATAGTTGTTGACCAAAGGCAGTGGTGGAGAGGCGACAGAAACAGCAGGAAGATCCACAGCATGGCAAAGAGTGTGAGAGTTATTAGGCTCCAGTGCTCCACATACTGGAGGAGGCGTTGCACACGAACCAGACTATAATCTCGCAGGGACCATTGAAGGAAAGTCCGGGCAGTAAGTCAGGCATACAAACAGGCCCAAGGTGAAAAAGGTGTCAGTGTGCGGGGCCCGACGCTGTGCCGCGGGCGAAGCCGCGGCGCAGATCTTTTGAGCGTTTATCGGTACTAAACCCACTTTTTTGGGGGGGGGGGGGGGACAGTATATACTACACTTAAGAGTCATCAGCACAAATCTATTACTCTCAGTATGTAGAAAGATGTTCAAATTAATTACTTCCTGCACTGTACTAGCCCGCCCCGGACTGTGTGTCTGTGTGTTAGGCTGTGCAACAGTGACACGTGGTGGTGAAGAAATGCTATAACGCTATATTCGTGCTCTGACACAGCCAGGGACACAGGGACACAGCCAGGGACAGATCCAGGGACACAGCCAAGGACAGACCCAGGGACACAGGGACACAGCCAAGGGCAGACCCAGGGACACAGCCAGGGATAGACCCAGGGACACAGCCAGGGACAGACCCAGGGACACAGCCAGGGTCAGACCCAGGGACACAGGGACAGACCCAATGACACAGGGACACAGCCAGGAACAGACCCAGTGACACCGCCAGGGACACAGGGACACAGCCAGGGACAGACCCAATGACACAGGGACACAGCCAGGGACAGACCCAATGACACAGGGACACAGCCAGGGACAGACTCAATGACACAGGGACACAGCCAGGGACAGACCCAATGACACAGGGACACAGCCAAGGACAGACCCAGGGACACAGGGACACAGCCAAGGGCAGACCCAGGGACACAGCCAGGGATAGACCCAGGGACACAGCCAGGGACAGACCCAGGGACACAGCCAGGGTCAGACCCAGGGACACAGCCAGGGACAGACCCAGGGACACAGCCAGGGTCAGACCGAGGGACACAGCCAGGGACAGACCCAATGACCCAGGGACACAGCCAGGGTCAGACCCAGGGACACAGCCAGGGACAGACCCAGTGACACCGCCAGGGACACAGCCAGGGACAGACCCAGGGACACAGCCAGGGACACAGCCAGGGACAGACCCAGGGACACAGCCAGGGACAGACCCAGGGACACAGCCAGGGACACAGCCAGGGACAGACCCAGGGACACAGCCAGGGACAGACCCAGGGACACAGCCAGGGACAGACCCAGGGACACAGCCAGGGACAGACCCAGGGACACAGCCAGGGACACAGCCAGGGTCAGACCCAGGGACACAGCCAGGGACAGACCCAGTGACACCGCCAGGGACACAGCCAGGGTCAGACCCAGGGACACAGCCAGGGACAGACCCAGTGACACCGCCAGGGACACAGCCAGGGACAGACCCAGGGACACAGCCAGGGACACAGCCAGGGACAGACCCAGGGACACAGCCAGGGACACAGCCAGGGTCAGACCCAGGGACCCAGCCAGGTACAGACCCAGGGACACAGCCACACACACGTCTATAGTGTGGTTACCACTCAAAAATGACAGATGATTATTTACTAAATCAGTACAAATCTATAGTCAGTATTGAGCAAGATGTTAACATTCATGTCCTGATAGTCATAGAACAATTAATTTACTCCAACAGTTTGAGGAGCGCTAGCCCCTCCTATATTCAGTAGATTTCTGTCCTAAATAGTCACAAAAATGACAATTAATGGATGATAAGATGATAAGAGTGCCGCTCACTTCACACAGGTGTTATTTTTTAAAACAGGTCCAGCAATCGAACTCCCATCTCAAAATCCCTTACAGTTACACTCTTCATATCATGTCAAATAGAAATTATATTCACTGGCAAAATAATAAATTATAATACAGTCAACAGGGTCAGTTTACTTCATTGTCCACACCACAGACAGCGCAAGGTTCTAACGTTGCTAATGCTAACTAGTAGCAGCTACAATTGCAGCTAAACTATGGGATTAACTGGCGAGTCACAGACAGTGTGTCAAAAGTGGACCGTCTGTCCCAACTCCCGCCGAGTCCACACAAACAGAAGGGTTTTTTCTTTCCGCGGAACACATCATGCCACCCAGATGCAAGCAGAATATAGTTCAGAATCATACAGTGAATCACGAGACTAGTCCGTCAGAGAATGGGGAACAGACCCCCATTCCGAAACACCGCCATTCAGAAACCCGGTTAGGGGTGTGTAACCCAGAGAATGCCAAATACTCCATCAGGAGGATCCAAGATTGTTGGCCCGCAGACACTCTGACAGTAGCTGCACTGGTTACTGACACTGGCCGGCCCTAAAGCCAACGAGGGCTAGAACCACACCGGGACAGATGAAGAGTCTGGGTAGTTTCGAGGAGGTTTTCCAGGAAAGAGCCCTAAAAACTGGAGTATGCGTCGCCCTTAATCTCCTCACTAACGGTTCACTGTAATAACTGATCAAGGATCTGACCCTTCTGATCTAAGATTGTGTCCTTTCTGTTGGTTGATTCTAATGTTGCTGGTCTAGAATCAGATCCTTGTACTCCTTCCTTACTGTTGGTTCGTTGCAATGTTGCTGATCTAACTCAGTGGTTCTCAACCAGTGGTCCGGGGACCACCAGTGGTCCTTGGGGGGGATTGCAGGTGGTCCCCAGCTAAATGATGGAGAGAGAGTTGGTAACCAGATGGAACCCTTAATAGATCTTTAACTCTTGAGAACGTCAAATGAAATTGGTTTCATGTTACGCTCTCAAAAGTTAAATTACTGTTAAACATCTGCATTAATTCATTTTACAAGAAGTCTACACAATTAGAGAATGTAGAATAATTGTTATTTTGATCAACGTTTGCCTGTTGTCTCTCCTATGGTAGCCTCGGAAACCGCAGGCGTTTCGTTACTCCTATGGTACCAACATCAATACAGCAAGTTTTGGGCCTGAGAGGCTAAAGGCTCATACATAGTCTGGATTTTCGGTGGTTAGGTGACCACCGAACTACACCATGACGTCACGAGCCGCGGCGAAGAGCAAACCACCGCCACCGCTCCAGCCCTTCTCTCTGTTTTTACTCACGCTCAACGTTATTTCGCGGTGGTCAGCGGTGGTCGCGGTGGTCAGCTCACCACCGAAAATCCAGACTATCCTTGCTTTACCTTGAACTCCTTTGGGCCCCAGGGTGCCCGGACGTCCAGCGGGTCCCGGGTCTCCAGCCGGCCCTCTCATTCCCACGGCTCCGACCACGCCAGGGCCTGGCTCCCCTGCTTGTCCCGTGAAGCCTTTCGGGCCCTGGAACCCTGGATAACCTCTGTCTCCGGGAAATCCAGAGAAACTGTCCCCCTGGCAATAACAACGAAAAGTTTAATCGCTGAAATATTGTGAAAAAGGAAAAAAAAAAGAAGGAAGAAGAATAACAAAAAAAAAAGCCTGTTTTCAGTTTTGTTAATGAGTTTTAATCCTTCAGATTTCTTGGCAACACTGACTATATCATTCTTCTGTCTTTGACGGCACCTTATGATGGCTGTAACAATAATTGCATAGATGTGCATAAACTCAGCTGTTTATGGCATTCCAGAGATTGGGTATTTGTACCTAATCGCTCAGTAAGGCTATGCATAGACGAGACCGATACTATGGACTGAAATGTCACATGCACGCTTCAACATCCTTGCTAATCCTTTTCCATCAGAAAAATCAATTCTGTTATTCTGATAACAACAGGATGGCCTTTATTGATCCTTGAGGGGAAATCGGTTGACACAAACAGCAGCAGCAAATCCGTCAAGACAAGCACGTAATACCCATCTAAATAAAAGGCTGCAAGCAGCAACGAAGGGCCAAACACCCACGGCAGGGACGACAACTAAACACAGGTTGATATCACAAGTTGTAGCCTATGACTTGTGATACATAGAGCCACCTGGCTTATTTTAGCTCCAAAGACAAACTGTTCATGAGTTATTCACCAAAATGTGAAAAACATTCCTGTTACATTTTCATTATGTTTCATAGTATAAAGTGGTCAAGATTTTTTTATTTATAAAAAGAAATAAAAAAATAAGATATATATAAGATATAAGATATATTATATTCTTTTTTCTTTTCTTTTTTTTTTAATCCATATTTAGAAAATTCCTCTAATCTGGTGTACAGGTGATGACATGCACATTACATGCATAATATAATTACAATTTCTTTCTTTTTTTTAATAATGGGCGAATTGGCAACCGAAGCCTAAACTGGTGACCACCAGGTGGCGCTGAAAGAGTTTGTGCCACCCAAACCATTATTTTTGATAATTATTAATTAGCATAATAGGTACCGCAATCTGAAATGTGTTTGACGTAAATTGGATGTGATCTGTGCGTGTTCAGATTACCTCAGGGCCGATGTCCCCCGGGGACCCTGGGATGCCATCTGCTCCTCTCCTCCCAGTAAAGCCAGGTCTACTTGGGGGCCCTAACTCGCCTCGCTCACCTTTCTCACCTGGACACACGCATGCACGCACGCACACACACACACACACACACACACACACACACACACACACACACACACACACACACACACACACACACATTCACAAAACGACGTCATGTAATCTCACAATCTTGCAGTGTGTGATCCTCTGTCACTGATCAGTCATGCAGGCTGGAAACCTCAACGAGTACATACTGTACATGTTGTATTGTTTAGTGTGTTTAGTTAGTGCATTAGTCACACTCAAGAACAACGTTGACAGACACACATCCTCTGATATTGGTGCAGAGACAAACCGCTAATGGCAGTGATGAAAAATAAATAAATAAAAGGCCTCACAGGAGAGAGAGAGCGCTAATTACTGTTATTAGTAATAGTATAGTTATTAGTGAAACAGATGTCCGTATGGTCATCCCCACCTTTGATATCCATGACGTAGAGGTCACCTTTCTGACCTTTTGGCCCTCTGATGCCTGGGAAACCTCCGAGACCCTAGCAAAGCAAAGCAAGCAAAGCAAAGTTACCATGTTTACCCAGGGTAACTGGACTAAGCTCAAGAACTTGTTTACAGCCAGGCCCTGCTCATAGAACATTTCATGGTAGGGGTTCAATGCCTTGCTCAAGGGCACTTCAGCGGTGGTAATTTTAACGTGCCGGTCCGGAGATACGAACTAGCGACCTTCCGATATCAAGACCGCTCAGCAAACCGTTCGGCCACCGCTGCCCATAAAGAAATACAGAGACAGTCACACCGTAGCAACATGAAGACGGGAAACAACACCCTAGCTACATAATATATAACTCCCAGCCAGCCCCATTTGGAATATATATATATATATATACTCTAAATTTCTATGAAGTACATCACTCTTGCAAGACGTTTTCAAGAAGTGAACTCAAATTCAGGAATCGAGGCATCGAAAGGTGAACGCTAGCTCCCTCTCTCATCCAATTTGGTTCAACTTTGTTCCAGCTGACAGTTGACAAGTTGATCATTAACCACTTAATTATTGGTCACACACAGCAGAAACCAGGGATAATAGCGATCACAGTGAACATTCCAAGTCTGGTTCCTCCACATTGGGGGGGGGGGGGGGATAACATTATCTGAAAGTTTGATGTAATGCATTTTTACATGTGAGAGCCGGAACCACTTTTCAATTGCATCTTAGGGTTATTTTGATACTGGCTCTCAGTGCGATGCTGTCTGATAAAGGGGTCTAGTCTGCCAAGAATGAGAAAAGAGACATGCCATCAACTGAACAGGTAAAGGAGGGAATGTGAGAACGACTGCCAATGTCGGCAGTTTATGTGCATTTATTTCCCAACAATGTAATGGTATGGTTCTTCCTGCTACTTAATCCTCTCCACTTTCTACTCCCCTTCTCCTACTGCCCCCTTTTCCTTTCGGCCTGCTACCTGTAAATGCTTGCCTGTTACTCTCTATGGTTACTCTTGCCTGTAATGCTGCCCTTTTCCTCCTCACGTGTGCATGTACGTTTTCATGCTTTAGTTACTTATACTGTTGTATTTCTGTATTTTGTGCGAAAGTGCATTGAGAAATGTCCTCAGAAATGTCCTTGTTTCTGTACATTTCGAGAAGTTTATTTGCACGGAGGCATCCCCCAAAGTGACAGGAGCGCAACTTTTTTCATATCGCGTCAAATAAGTTCTAAAGTTCTAAAAAAACCTAAATGATCGCGGTGGTTTGACTCATATGGATATAAAGAATCAACTGACTGAGAGAAAACGCTAATGTTACTGCCGTCAAAGTATTTAAAAAATTCGCTATAAACAGACGCTATCAAATATCACTGACCGACACAGAGACACCTCCCTGACAATATTGCAGAGACAGTTTATTTATTTTTGGACCACAATGCTTATATGAGACAATTTAACCCATTTTAGGCGGGAACCCCTTTTGGTGTTAGCACTATGTTATGCTTTAGCTATTTAAAAATAGCAGATCTACAAGCTCATAGCGCACCACCGAGTGGCGCGCTACGAGCTTGTAGGTCTGCTATTTTTGAAAAATCGAAGACACTTTTAGAATCTGATCTCAGGTCAGAATGGGTTAAAATGAAACTGTCAGGATGTAATAGACATTTTTAGAATCTGATCTCAGGTCAGAATGGGTTCAAATGAAACTACTATGGCCCTGGACCAGGTGGATGAGCGAGTGACATCAGGACGTCGATAGAGATCTCACCGTCCGTCCGCTCCGCTGTAGTGCTGACATAATGAAGTGACGTTGTCTCAGCCCTGCGATCGCTCCTCGCCTTTAAGGCGTCTAACTGGTGAGTATATAGTGTTACAGCAGATAAAACACTGACCTCGAAGCCAGGACCCCCGGCATCTCCAGGTAAACCTGTATCTCCTCGCTCTCCTGACGTTCCCGGTGTTCCTGGTGACCCTGGAAAGCCCTGCTCTCCGATCAGTCCACGAGGGCCGACCACTGGAGTGGCCAGACATGCACACTCCCCCACACTGCCTGCACGCACGCACACACACACACACACACACACACACACACACACACACACACACACACACACACACACACACACACACACACACACACACACACACACAGAGAGAGCTGATCAACTGAATTCCGTCAATGCACTCTGTTGTTTCTACTGCCACTAGTACTGTATTTCTCCGCTGTGGCTGAGACTATTCAGTATTTTAGCTGTGACGTGAGCGCCCCCTCCTGAGATACTTCCGGGTCCTACTTTTGTGTCGCTTTTGTGTCCCCATGGAGTTATACTGTGACGCTCCGTCGGACTAAATCTGAGACGAAAACAACCACGAAAGTCTCATTTTACCGCTTTCCTCTCCAAAATCTGGCTGTGACAGGCCGTCTGCCCCACATGGAATACTATCGCCATTTTATTTTATTGTGTCAACTAAATCCTCATTAATGCAAACTAGATTCAACATACTCAAGCCTGCACACATTCTAAATATCCCCCGAAATATTTTACCGAGCAAATGGATAATAATAATGATAATAATAGTCTTTATTGTCTCCACATCATATATTTTTGTTGTCATGGACACTTGTACAAAACATTAATAATTCTACTCGAGTTGGAAGCATTAAGAACCATTTTAACCCTCTATGGCTTCCTTTCTGAAAAATAACGTCAATTTAAAAAGATTCACGCGTTTAGATATTCTATTTACAATGAGATGCGGACGGGAGCTGGTGCCACTTGGACCCGGACGTAACGTAGCACTACAAAATGACGTCAGACTTAAATACTGAATAGGGCAATGTCACCTGCATCTCAATGAATGTGAACGTCAGGTGAATGGCGGACCATTCACCTGAGGTTCATGTTAGATATAGGAAGAAATAGAGCTAGCCTATGATGACCGTTCCTATTTGAGCCAGAGTACACCGATGAGATGACCAAACATTGTTCGATATCATTTCCATAAAAGAAGAAGAAAAACAAAACAAAAACAACAACTTAAAACTGAAACTAACAAAAAGACTGTCACTTTCATTTGGGCCAAAATGGTATTGGGAGGTACCTTTAATTCCAGGAAAACCGCTGGATCCAGGTGGGCCCACTCCACCTTTATCTCCATCTTCACCTGGAGAACCAGGACTACAGAAAGCACCTGCCGCATGCACGCACGCACACGCAAGCACACGCACACACACACGCACACGCACACGCACACACGCACACGCACACGCACACGCACACACACACACACACACACACACACACACACACACACACACAGTCACACACACGGCTGTGTTGGTGGCGGAATGGATGGCAGATAGTATCTAATATAAATGTATTCCAAGGCAGCATGCGTTGCTCTTCCATAAGGCAAAATCCAGGGCATAATGGATTATGGATAATAGATCTCTTAAAGGCAACGGCACCAGCTGGCACACTGATTGGTTTATATTGCGTAACGCCCAAACCACACCTATGCATAATGTAATGGATAGCGGAGGTGTTTTAAGGATTTAGGTCAGGGGTCCTCAACTAGAAATGATGAAGGTCCACAAATATTTTTTTGAATAAGACCGAGGTCTGGTCCCATGCGCGGCGTCCATCGGAGAGCGGGGCTCTATGCCCGTTTAGTATGGTCAAGCCAAGCTTATACAAATCAGATCCCCTTCCACCCAACCAATAATGGGGTGCAGAGTGCAGGCCCGGAGTGGAACTCCAAATCAGGCCGGGAGTTATACGCCCTGGCAGGCCACACTGCGTGCACGCATAGCGCGCGGCAGAATGAAAATTGACTGTGGCTGGCCTGGCCTGAGCTTAGGAGAGTTTTTTTTTGCTGGCCTGGCCTGACCTGACCTGATTTTATTTTTTTTGCCTAGGGTCCGCAGAGAGGTGGTCCGCGGTCCGGTCGTGGACCGCGGTCCGCCAGTTGAGTACCCCTGATTTAGGTGGTGGCACAAGCATTGTTTTTACGGGGGAACGCCTCTTACACAATACTAAATCCCCAAATGAAGGAGATAGGGCTATGGAGCCCATATAGTCTATAATATATTGTGGGTGCATGGGTGTGCGTGCGATGCTATATACCTGGGCTCCCCTGTCTTCCCTTCAGGCCCCTGGGCCCAGCGAGGCCTGGTTTCCCCGGCTCTCCAGGCGATGGACCATTTGCAAACACCTGACCTGGGGCTCCTTTGGTCCCCGTAGGACCTGGTTCACCTGGAGGTCCGACCGCTCCAGGAGGACCTGACAGAGAGGGTCAACAGTCAAGCCTATAGGTATGTATTCATAATAATGGGCATTTGAACCCATTTAGACTTGAGGACGATTCTACAAATGTCATCTAAATCATGACGCACGCACGCACGCACACACAGAATAAGCACTGACCAACTATAGATTCTCCAGGGGGACCCGGAGGTCCGTGCATCCCCATCAACCCAACGTCTCCTGGTTCTCCTTGCACACCAGCAGGCCCTGGCTCTCCAACATTACCTGGAACATAATAGAGACACACATAACGTGACGCTTGTCCTGCTTCCAGGAGTTGGTTGGTTTCCAAAGGTGACTTTCATTGAAGGTTTGCCTTCATCATGTCCACTGGTGTCGTTTAGGTTTGTGTGGACACCTGGTGCAACCTCCGTCTGAGAAGGAGCCTGTGCGTTATTAATCATGCATTGTTCAGTAAATGTTTGTAATTAAGCTTTAAAGTACATAAGATCAGCACAGTAATAGAGGGTATGCGCAAAGTGCATGCATAAAGTGAATGGCAAATTGAGTGGCAAAGTGAATTTAATAACGTTTAACATAATTTAATGCAATCAGATTGACTTTTCTGTTTGGATGTATGGGCTGTCAAGGCCAGAAGGTAGTTTTTTGCCACTCAGTAGGCATTCCCGCAAAACCTCCGGGTATGATGATGATGTCACGCGCATACCCTCTATTGAGGGTTTGCGTGTGACACCATCATCATAAGTTATGCAGGAACGCCTATACCGAGTGGCATGAAACTACTTTCTGGCCTTGATAGTATATACGGTAATAATATACCGATTTTAGCAGATATTTTATTGAAAAAAGGAAAATAAATCAATGATTTCTGGGGAAGACAGTTTGGAATATTGTTAAAAGCCTATTTTCAGAATGGCAAAAATTATTATATTTTCTTAATACAGAATGAGATCATATCGACATCGGTTATATCGGTTATCGGCCATAACAGGCAATGTAGGGTTCAGTGTCTTGCCCAAGGACACTTGACCTGCTCTACCTCCTGAGCCACAGCCGCCCCTAGACTTGCCTGGCGACTGGTTATTTTAAATTACGCTCTAAATAAATCTATGCAAAACCTGCAATATCTCGGGTTTAATGCTTGTACCCTCGTGTGCCAAACCTGCAAAATCTCGGGTTTCTTTAACACCAGAGCAAGGGTGCCAAAGATTTTCAGGTCGTGACCCCCCGACTCGTTTAGGTGGACTCGACTATACACTAATAGGATAGCTGTAGCAGTTGTCAGAGTAGTAGCAGGTCAGTCTATGACGTCAGTCATCTACGACACAACAACTTGGCCTACATGTGACATAATGTCTACGTCACACGTAGGCCCGCTAACCTATATAAGTGCTGACCCACACAGTAGGACTGCATTCCTTCAAGTCATTCATTCAAGGTATTCAGGACTGCATTATTTTACAGGGAGAAACGTATAAACTACTGTGTGAAATGCTTCGTTGGACGGTGCACCTAAAAGGGCTTCCAGAGACACCGTATGATGCTGCTGTAGCAGTGGATCACAAAGTGTACTGCTTTAGAGGAGACTTTATCGAGTCCGAGCGTCGGACTGAAGTGCATGTCTTCAACACCGTGTCTTTATGACCTCACAACATATTTGGGCATTCCTGACACAGAACTCCACAAGCTGGCTGCATATACTCCATACGCTGTATTTGGGCATGCCTTACAAAGAACTCCATATATGGGCATACAAGAGAGACAGACATAATATCTGGGTGGGGCATCCATTTCCAACTTGCATCGTTCCAAGTAGCCCAGTGCCCAACGGGCACCATTCTAGTAGCCCTAGATTCTGCCCTGCATTAATCAAAGCATTAGGGCTACGGACCAGAGCTAGCCTAATGTGTAACATTAGTTATCCTGAACCAGGACCGAACCCAGTACAATAAATTACATGAATGCAAACAGAATATGATTGGATTTTATTTCAAAATCCACAGACAAAAGTGCAGTAGGCCTATAGGCTACTGTTGTTACTAAAATATATGAGACGTGTGGGGACGAGATTTAGTGGACATTTGACCTGAATTCCCCTTCCATTGTCAATGGCAAATCTTGAGACGTGTGGGGACAAAAGCTGTATATAGGAGGGGCTAGCGCTCCTCCAAAAAATAATAATATATATATAAATAAAAATAGTCCTTACCCGTTCTGAATATATGAACAGCAAATGATGTTCGCCGTAGTATAGAGTTATACTCTAGAGAGTACTCTATACTGCCCCATCTGGCTGAGTCAGGTTAATATAAGGAAGTGTAGGCTACAGACAGACAGTGACAGACATTTTTCAGTGCTTTTATAGATAGATATAAAAAAAAAATATATATATATATATATATATATATATATTATCCGGCCCTGGCGTGCATATATATTGTAATGCTTTCCGTTGTAACAGTAGCCACGTGTAGCAACTGAAGTTAACAAACATTAAATCCATAGACTAGACTTGGCTGGCAAACAAATTACAGTGCTCTAAACCAGTGGTCCCCCAAATTGACACGAATTAGCCCCGCGGACCCCCATTTGAAAAGATATGCCAGGGAACCCCATTTAAGAGAAGAGTTCTAGCAGTGATTCTCAGCCCGTTTAATTTCAAGGACCCCATGCAGTTTGACAAGCATTAGTCATGTAATGTAATAACAATAATCAGTTAATAACCAATCTCAATTTGGGTCATGTCCTTATAGGGCCTATAAGGCCTATTATAGGCAAAACGTTTAAAAGAAATGCTCAAAAATGGTTAAAAGTAGCAGATCTGAAGGCGCCTTGCGAAAGTATGAAATAATGCTTAAGCGGTTATTTGATTTGATATGCAAAAATCCCAAAACATCAATAAATATTTTAGAAATGCCCTTCTCTATTATTCGATCAATTTTAAAAAAGGGCTAGCGCCGCTAAAATAAATAAAATAAATAAAAATAAATATTGTAGCCCTGGCTACAAGTTTACAACACAAGCAGAACATTATTATGCTCACCAGTGCCAGTACAAGGTGGGCACCCACAGCCTGTGGTCACATTATGACGACATCAGACACACAGAAACATGAGGATGACGACGACGAGGATGACGATGACGGCATCACCCCAGGGTGGACACACAGTCATGACATCATCCCATGACCAGACAAGAATAGAAGGGAGAACAGAAAGAGAGAGGGAGAGGAGATGAATAAAGAGAGGGGCAAAGAGTGAGGAACAAACTGAAGAGAGAACACTGATGACAGAAGAACTTCCTCTTTTTCTTCTTTCTTTCTTACCATTACTTTCAACTTGTTCATAGACTGTGGCTCCTTTAGGCCCTGGATCTCCTGTGACGCCCTGGGAAAACAGACAAATCATTTTGTGATGTCACGTTTAAGTGACAGAGACATATTTAAGTGTATAATGTATAATACACTGTGGTACACTCCATTACATACGACATTGAAACTGACCACATTGGTACCCTTGAGACGTTTTAAAACCTTGGTGAGCATACAGACCCCCACTGTAATATGTAACTGTTTTTAGATCGTTTTGAAATTTGTCTTAGCTCTTTTATTTGTAAACCTATGTAATTCACATGTATATCTTTTGTTTTTCTTTTCCTGATCTTCTGATGTATTATGTTTTTTTTTCTATGATATTGTATTACTCGATGACACTGAAAATGAGTTTGATAGTGTAATTTTGAGAATAAACACAACTTGAATGAATAACATAACAGGTGCAGCAACATAACAGGTGTAGACGTGTGTTTCCATGCTATTTCAACCTTGTTTGTCCCCTATATGAGTGACATTTCTACATGTGAAGCTTGAGGGTTGTAGCACAACGGTCGTCCAACCAGCACTGGGCTGCAGGGCACCAAGTCACCAAAGATGACAAAAAAAAAGACGGGACTATTGCAAGTAACAGCGCTGAGTGTCCCGCGACTGCTGAAGTATTGGTAAAACTATGCCCAAAAGGTGTCAGCATGCACACCACCACCCCACTGGTGGTGATTGTGAATGATGAAAATCATCTACATTCCCGCTACAATTTTTATATCAATGAAGCAACATTTTGGTGGTGGTGGTAGTGGTGGTAATAGTGGTGGTGGTGTTAGTGGTAGTGGTGGTGGTGGTGGTGGTATTGGTAGTGTAGTAGTAGTAGTAGTACAGTCACTAGTTCAGTAGTTCTAACCTTTAGTCCATCAGTTCCTATCAGACCTGGAAGCCCTGTACTGCCCAGCATTCCCTGTGAACACATACAACGGTACAACAGTTCATAACTAGAAAAAGTGCCCTTCTGGGCACAGGTCTCCACCAAGATAGGAATGTAGGACATTGCAGCTTGCCTTCATCTGGTGGCTGGATAAAAGGGCAACAAAAGTAAATTATCCACAGATCCGTGCAGTTAGAGGTAAAAACACTTTTCGGCCAGTTATAGCGCCACCTTGAGGCTGAGTTGAAATTGTTCATGTGGCATTTCGTCCTCGGCCTAGTGGGAATGTGCGTGCACAATTTCACGGAAATCACGCGATGTGTTCATGATTTGCAGCATTTTGTTTGAAACTGAGCACTCCTGTGAACTTTGGAAGCCAATCTTAACCAATCAGGATGTCTGAGAAATCTGAAAGACCGGTTTGGTTGAATGGCTCTAGAGAGACTGTGTACCAATTTGCGCGATTTTTGAAAACATACTCTCCCCCCATGCCTTCGGCCTGGTGGAGACAATAATATATTATTGTGCTGCCTTCTACTAGTCGAGCAACATTTGTTAAGTCTAAAAGACAAACATAAATACAGTATTAAAATATGTTCCAATGTTCAAAGCCCCAAACACAATTCAATCGTTAAGCTCGTGAATTTGTGAGACATATAATGGCCGCAAGTAATAAAATGTCACGTCTTCCACCGGAAACCTATCCGGGGGTTTTGCAAGGACGCGCTGTGATTGGCCACTTTGAGTGGCAGTCGAGGGGAAAACGCTCTCGCCAGGACATGGTTTACTATTCTCTGCCTATTCGGGTTGCAACTCCAACGGCTCTGAGTCAGCTAAGTGAACTTCGCAACGCTCGGCACGGCAACTCGCTCGCTCCGTGGTGTCTCACTCACGTGGCTCAAGTTCGCTTGAGATGGCGGGCCTATAGTCCATAGACTAGAGTATATTTAGGTCTAGTACGCAGAGAGGCTAGACTAGAGGCTTCAGGACGGGAACCCCTTTTGGTGTTCTAGGCATTATTTTAAACTTTAGCTATTGAAAAATAGAAGATCTACAAGCTCATAGCGCAAGTGCCGCACTGCGAGCTCGTAGATCTGCTATTTTTTTTTAAATCTTGAAAATGTGCCGCAAATCTTTGAATATTATTATATTCTTTCAGAGCGAACGTTTTTTAACTCAAATCTTTGCTTCTGGGGGGGGGGGGGGGGGCATGGAACAACAATAAAAACATAGGTTTTTCAGAAAACTGTCGTGACTTTAGAAGACATTTGTAGCATCAGCGTCAGGTCTAAATGGGTTAGAGAGAGAGGAGTAGGAGCGAAGAGGAGGGCGTAGGTAAGGTTCTCTGTGATTGTTGCCTGGCAACGACTGTAACCATGTATGGCCTGCTTCCTGTCCTGAGACGCACCTTAAATCCTGATAACCCTCCGAGACCGGGACTTCCAGGGTAACCCTGAAAAACAACGGAATATTGTCATGACAAAACATAGTTACAAGGTGCTGCACAATGAGCCACAAAATAAACAATAAAGTTAAAACAAGTTACAACACAGCAATTATTAAAGAGCAATAAAACATTAAAATACACAAATGAATCTCAAGAAAAACGCTATAGAACAAAGTGCTTAAAGTGCAAAAGAATATATGTTAGTGACTTTTAGAAGATTTAGAACACTTTCCTGGGGGTCTTTATGGGTGCAATATGTGGTTTTAGATATTTTAGATTTTTAGCAGTGAGCCCGCAGTGTCTCTGATGTGGACACTGGGCTCACTTCCTTCCTGGACTACAATTCCCATAATGCTTTGGTGCACTGCTCCTCCTTGTGGATAGGGGAGGGCTGTCTTACTGAGACAACATGTAGTCCAGGAAAGAAGTGAGCCCAGTGTCCATGACCATAGATATAAAAAAAATAGATGTGTGGGACCCATTATTAGACTATTTTCCTGCTGAAATGTCTCGGATCCTTCTAAAGGCCCAATGCCCCATTGATTGGACAGACCTAGGATAAAAATAAAAATAAAACTGTTTGTCTACATGTGAATGGGCTCGAGGCATGTGCAATACTGTGGCTGTCTTGGTTTGCTTCCCTTTTTGCTTGTTTTTCTTTTTGTTTTGCTTCCTATGGTAGGGTGTGGATGATGGCATAGATGAACTGGAGGAACATGCTCTCTCTCTCTCTGTGTGACGCACGCTCATACTTCTGCGGGGCTTCACAAGGAATCTCAGGAATTCTCTGCCCTCCCTTGAGCACATATACGCTCCAGTAGGTAGAAGGGGCGTCTACCTATATATGTCTATGTCCATGACATCAGAGACACTGCGGGCTCACTGCTAAAAATCTAAAATATCTAAAACCACATATTACACACATAAAGACCCCCAGGAAAGTGTTCTAAATCTTCTAAACATCATTGACAGTCAGCTGACTCAGCATTTTTTATATCCAAAAGTAGAGCGTTCCAAAGAGTGAGAGCAACCACTAGTGACCTTTAGCAAATTAAAGTGTGTGTATGTGTAGTGTACATGTGTACACGTGACTGTCTTACCCTCGGACCAGGAAATCCTAGGATTCCTGTCTCTCCTTTGATGCCTGGTGATTCATTCAAACCCTTGAAACACACGCACACACACACGCACACGCACACACACACGCACACACACACACACACACACACACACACACACACACACACACACACACACACACACACACACACACACACACACACACACACACACGTCCACTTATGTCTTTGATCCTTACTAGATAGATAGATAGATAGATAGATAGATAGATAGATAGATAGATAGATAGATAGATAGATAGATAGATAGATAGATAGATAGATAGTCCATTAAATGATTGATTGATTACATTTAGTCCGTTGGTTCCGCACAGGCCTTTCTCTCCTTTAATCCCCTAGAACACAGAACACAATTAGAGTGAATGATGATGAACTAGATGGAGGCGGAGCACAGGTCTCTGGGAGGTTATTGTGGCCTCCAGGTGGCCAGTGTATGGCAAGCTGGCCCCTTTTCCACCAAAAGAACTTCGGTTCAGAACCAGTGCCGTTCCGAACCTTGGTGCTTTTTGCGAACCGGTCGCGAACTGGCTGCATTTCCACCAGATTGACGGCCGGTTCATTTGGTGGCGCTATTATACCTCAACACAAAATGTTGAAAGAGAAGGATCCGTCATGCGCCCCGAGGGCGTTGCACAACACAAACCGATGTAAACAGTATCCACGAGGTTGTGATGTCAAGGTTACAAGTTATTATAACGCCCGCAAGTCTCAGCTGGATTCTGGATCGCGATGCATCCGTATACGTTTGGATCGTTTCATGTTTGCGTTGGCATTTAATGTAAACCTGTTGCGTGTGTCACTGTGTCTGCGATGTCCTCCCAAGTTCCAACCCACTGACAAGTTCCAACCTACTGACACACACACTTATATCGTCTCGGTTCACAAAGCGCTGCGTGCAATTACAAAGCTGAACCACCGTTTTGTGGTTCACATTGGGAACGAACGTTTATGGTTCGGAACCAACTCATTTTCAGTGGAAACACTCTGAACTGGTTCAATATTTAGCGGGAAGAAAGAACCGAACCGGTTCAACCCCGGTGGAAAAGGGGTCGCTATGGCAGCTGGCACCATACCTTGGCTCCAGGGGGAAAAATTTGAAAATTATCCCCCCCCAAAAAAAGGCAAATTGGCACCACAGAGCCGCAGAAATGGAGGAAAACAGGCCAGAAAATGAGGCAAATAACATCACGTATAACTCCAAAAGTGTCGACTATACCGGGCCAATGTGAAAAGGGTGCCATTTCTTAGCAGTAGTACTCTGTGTACCTGTTGTTGTAAGCAGTCCTTACAGACAGTTTACCTGTTCTCCTTTGATATAAAGGTCCACTGGAGGGTTGACATACTCAAACGGCCCCGGAGGCCCCAGCAGACCCTGGTCTCCCTGGAGAAATACCACTGTTACAATGGTACTACTAATCATAATAATAGAACACTATTTCAATAATAACAACACTAAATATGGTTTTATCATTATAATAATACATTATTATTATTATTATTACAATGCTACTAATAGTTTACCTCCTCTCCTTTCTGTCCTGGCAGAGACCTTCCTTTCTCTCCCTGAGGAGGGGATGAAGATATAATGATTAATCCTGTGGATTCATTGGTGTTGTGCTGAACAACACCGATGATAAATCACACTTGAATGTATGATTGAATATCATATGATGATTATTCTCCTCATTAAAATAAAAATGTGAACTTACAGGAGGTCCTCTGAGACCTGGAATACCATGTAATCCCTGCATGGGCGGGCGGACGGACAGACGGACGGACGGACGGACGGACGGACGGATGGACGGACGGACGGACGGACGGTCAGACAGACAGTCAGACAGACAGACAGACAGACAGACAGACAGACAGACAGACAGACAGTTTTAATGTTGTGCATCAGGCGCATTTCTGTGTGAATAATAATAATAATAATAATAATGAACAATCTTTTCACTCACATTCGTTCCATCCAGTCCAACTGGGCCAATGGGACCGATAGGACCAGGCAGACCCCGCTCTCCCTGTGACACAAAGAGCATTGACTATATTTATTAGTACATCTGTCAGGATCTGTCGCTGTTTTATTTTGTAGTGACAGTATACTGTCTGTTCTGCATTTGGGTCCACTACTGTCTCCCCGTGACAAAATCCACTCATACAGTATGTGCATTATAATGATGAGACAGCTTCTCCGACCTCCAACAAATGAGGTTTGGCCTTATAGATAAAAAAATACATGTGCTCAGTTTTTGAATGAATTCATTTTCAACTATTTAAATAAAGGTTGTACACAAGAGTGAAATTAACCACTGCATGGCTAACAGGGCTTTGTGCGCGCACCGGAAATGTAAGATCTGCAAGCTCACAACGCGCTGTGGACGCAATACTTGGACCTTGTAGACACACGGAATGACAATAAACATTTTACAGAATATATACCACCTTGAATTAAATTCGTTGTGCATTCGTATGGCACCAATGAAACTATAGATTTTCTTTTGGGGATGTGGAGGACTGGTGTTGCGCTGTTGTGAGGTGGTGAGGCCACGGTGAGTGCCAGGCAGAAAATAGGAAATCTGCAAACTCAACACGCTATATAATATAAATGAGGCTGACTAAGTTTGCAAATAACGGCCCATGGGCGGTTATACGGACGAGGGCGGTTATTTGGACGAGGCGGTTATTACGCAAAATGGTGTCAGAACCTGGGCTGTTAAAGTAAAAGTACAAGATTTGGATCTGATATGTAGTGGAGTAGAAGTATTGTAACTTGGAAATATTCAATATTCAAGTACAGTAATTGAGTAAATGTACTTAGTTACTTATTCCGCCACTGAGAGTACAGTAGCCTGCATCATGACCTTTGACCTTGTCTGACCATACGATCCAAAAGAAAAACGACCACAATGCAGAATGCATGTGTTTCATGGCACGGCTGTCAAGGGATTGTGACATAAAAATAAAGGTTTTTGTCATTTCCTTATTTTTTTTTGGTTTTTTTAGCTCAATTGCACCCAAACAACCTGGACTTTTAACATTCAGTAGATTTTCTGTGGTCTGGTGGGGTTTTCTGGCTCAAACAGGTGCTCTGATGTCCCTGCTGTTTGTGACGTAAATCCCATATAATTATGTCAATGGGATTTGCCAGCAGATGTCACTGTTTTCACTGTGTTCATTGCAGCTCAAAAGGAACATCAGACACAGAGAAAATCCCAGACCACAGAACAAAGTTTGTTTTTTTGGGGTGTAATTGAGGTCATAAAACCTACAATAAAAAAAAAAAAAAAAAAAAAAAATGAAAATCAATGTCGTGAAACCTTTAACTTACCGGACGGCCAGGAAGTCCTGCAGCTCCATCCTCTCCCTGCAGTGAGGAAACACATAGTTACAACAAGCTATCATTTTACAACAAAACAAAATAGTTTTTTTTATCAATATAATAGCCCAGTGGTTTTCAACCCTTTTCATATCAAGGCCCATTTATTTATTCAGCATTTGAGCCACGGAACCACCATTTGATGAGATTTAGCCTCTCGGACCCAAAGCTAAAGAATATTGTGTTGTCGTTGGATAAGATTTTGTCCACAATTCCGCCGCTGTATTGATGTTGGCACCATAGGAGAGATAGCAGGCAAACGTTGATCAAAATAACAATTCTTCAGCATTCTCTAATTGTGTAGACTTAAAATAAAGTAATGCAGGTGTTTAACAATAATTTAACTCTTGAGAGTGTAAAATGAAACCAAATGGACCCATTTGGTTTCATTTTACGCTCATTTTAAGATCTCTAAGGGTCCATTTGGTTACCAACTCTCCAACATTTAGCTGGGGACCACCTGGAACCTCCTCAGGGACCACTGGTTGAAAACCAATATGTTTACTAGAGTTTTTCTATCCTACCAGCACCTCCAATAATGCTAGTATTCTATCCTAGCCCTGGACCTCTTGTCCTACTGGTTGTTGTTTGTTCTCTGTGATCTACTGCCCCCATGTGGGAAAACAGAGGGAGGGCGCATCAACTGCATTCCTGACCCTAGAATATTGCATCCAAGAATAAGCATTAAGCAACTGGTATTTTGTGAATTATAGCCTATAGGCAAATTATGTTCAAATATATTTGAATACAAACTAATTAATACAAGCTAATATTCAAACTGGCAAGCAATGTTGGCGTCCGTATCAATCACTCCACAGTAAAACAGCCAGATGAGCAGGTTTGGGTTATGTATGGAGTATTACTGGTGGTACCTACAGGTATTCCTGGGAACTGGATGAAGTGAATAGTAGGATCTCCTGGAAAGCCTTTTAATCCAGGAAACCCCTGAAGAGACATCAAAGAAACAAACAGGTATAAATGGGGGGGGGGGTGTCACATCATCCTGCTACCCTAATAGACAGGGGGTACACGAGCACATGGCCGTTTATCCGTGCTCTATCTCCGACCGAACCACACTTTTACCACACATCTCTCTATGCAAAATAATTTCTGCACGCTCCCAGAATACATATAGGCTACATTGCATTCACTCAAATGTTTTATTTACTTTACAAATATTACTTTTGTGAAACACGCTGTTGTTGCGCAAGCTCAACAGCCTACGTCAAAATCGTCATATTGGGGCCAGACTGGCCAGTCTTTCACAGTGACACGCGTTACATGAACCACGTGACCGGGATGGTTTCTTACCCCTCAATGTTGTGAACGCGCCCTTCTAAGGCAAGTCTGTGTGTGTGTGTGTGTGTGTGTCGCGTCGCCCTCCCGCCGCAATTGCGAGTGTGCGCTGGACCCAGACTCACACACTATCCATTCCATGCACATGACAACGCTTGGCTTTCTGACATCCCTTTCTCACAATCTACAACAATAGATTTGTTACTAACATTAGGTTGTGGCGAAGTAAAAACGTGGAGAGCAGATAGTGTGTTTTGGACAAACAGGCTAGCATTGGTGTTGATTTGGGTCAAATGGAGTCTATATGGCTAAAGATAAATGAACACATGTCGGTGGGAGAGGAGTTATTGTGTGTTTTGGACAAACAGCAGTGGTGTTGTTTTGTGTCAGCTGAAGCTTCATGTTTGTGTTGGAGCGCCTCAGTGTGGTTGTATAGGTCATGTGCAACCTCTTCCAGAGAGAGATGGAGACACTAAATCTCAGCTGGATGTTTGCATGCATGCATCGCTGCCTTGCATGCTGTGTGCTACTGTTGAGTCTGTCACTCACTTTGACTGATTTATGGCATTGTCTTTCTGTTAAAATCCAACTATGTTAATTTAAGAACTCTGGACATATTAGGTCATTGTTTATTAACTGTGCACACGTGTAGCCTATTGTATGTCAGACTGTATGTCTGTCACCCCACAGTCACAATCCTTTAGTAATTAGGCTGTGGAAATATTCACACTACTTTTACAATGCATTGTCAACACGTGCTGAGTTGACAAAGATTGACAGATTTTGGAGAAGACTGATAGTTTATCCTTTAGTAATTAGGCTGTGGAAATATTCACACTACTTTTGGATTTGCAGGCCCGGTGCCACGGGGGGCAAAGGGGGTATATAGTTACAGACAAAACAATGGTACATTTCCAGGCATTCAATTAAATTCCATTGCTTGAAAGGAAGGAAGTAAGGATGCATCTTAATACAGGATGCAGCAGCATCTTAATGATCTCCCATCTAGAACTGGAAAAACAACATTCCTCACCTATAGGCCATCCTTGGGGTGGGGAGGGGTGCTAATGTCATTGTTGCAGTGGTCAGGGTGCTTAAGTGGACAGCTACTGTAACTAGCCAGGGGTGCTAATGTCATTGTGCTGGGTTTGGTCAGGGTGCTTAAGTGGGCAGCTTAGCTACTGTAACTAGCCTATGTATTTGTTTGTAAAAATGTCAATAATAAAATATATATATTTTTATATTTAGCAATTTTGGAATCCATGTAATAACAATCACAATAACAATACTACTAATAATAATCATAATAATAACAATAAGCTTCTTTGTAAACTCACTCATTTACAAACAAGCTCACATCAGAACAATAATCCATGTAATAATAACAATAATAATAACAACAACAATAATAATAACAACACTAATAACAGTACAGTACAGTACAGTACAGTACAGTACAGTACAGTACAGTACAGTACAGTACAGTACAGTACAGTACAGTACAGTACAGTACAGTACAGTACAGTACAGTGCAATGCTAAGGAGTGCAGTACAGTACAATACTAAGGAGTGCAGTACAGTACAAAGGGGTACAGTACAGGGCTCCAGACTAACCTTTTTCACCAACGTCCCGGAACCGTCCCAAAATACAATTTGAACCGTCCCAAAGTGAATGTATACCGTCCCGGGAAAAAAAGTTAAAAAAGGACCACTCAGATTGCGAAATGAATAACTGTATTCCTATTGCATAATAGAAATACAATACATGCAGTACATTATTTGTTTGGCTTCATGTTTCTTCAGTAGATAGAGAAAATACACTGATTTAGTCAAAATGCTCCCAGATGAAAAATAGGGCTGGGTTAAAAATGTTAATCGAATTAGAGGCTTTGTAATTAATTAATCTAAATTAATCACATTTTAACCGCATATCAATATTCAACCTGAGAACAGTGATATTTATTTTCAAATGGATTTTGTTATTTTGGTGAATCAATGAATAGTGACTACAGTAGCTATACAACTTTGGTGGTAGGCTGCTTGATCAAGACCAAAAACGTGCAGTAATGCAGGTAGTCTATGAATACTCAAATGATTTACATGGGTGGCATGAGAAAACAAATAAAGAAAAACTTTTTTAGGGGGAACACTAAAGATGAAGAAATAAAATCAATAAAAACTGTGGAATGAGAGCGTTTTGAGGAGTGCATTCTACAGTGTTGGGGCAGCAATTCCAGAACAATCTGTTGCTTCAGAGGATACCAACATATTATTAAATTTGCCGTAACCATTTAATCTGGTCAGCTGTGGGTTGGACCGACGTGGGTCCAACTCCTACTTGGATTTGACTTGGACTAACATTAGCCCCATATGGAACCCGTTATAATGTAGCTCTATCAGAGGGAGAGGTTCCATGCGACACATGTTAAAGCAGCTAGCAAGCCTAGCCCCATATGTGCCCTCTCCCTACGCTCATCGGAGCTACAGAATGAGCGTAGGGAGAGGGCACATATGGGGCTACTAGCAAGCCTAGCATGGAAGCTAACGTTGGTGTAGTGTAGCGGTAGCCCCGTGTCCATATGGAACTTTTCCCTCCGCTATAGCACACAAGACACGACCATGGTTTTATCCACGCTTGTCCAACCGATAGTTTTTCAATGTAAATGTCCCATCCACGGGGCAGAAGTAATATAAGCGGCTT
>NC_139706.1:17994784-18027284 GCF_964188405.1 Protomyctophum parallelum | reverse complement strand
GGAACCATAGCTGTGTACATTTGGAAATGGGGAGCTGTCAAGTACCTTCTCTAATGAATCTGAACACCTTTCCAACTCATCACGCCTTACTGTGTTTAGACCAGGGGGGCAGTCAGACAGATATTTTGTGAAGCCAGAGGAAATCGGGATATCCTGAAAGTTCATATAATGGCCTGTTGTGGCGCTGTCATTGGACCCAGAAAAACCCATAGCCCCATAGAGGTCCATGTATTTGGGCCCAACTTCACCTAGACTGTATTACCTTAATAAACATGGTCATGAATACTTTCTGCTTCCAGTCACTAGTTTAAAGTCTCATTTCTAATGTCATAATATTCTTTTTGGAAAATTATGGTCCCATTTATAAAACAAATTACCATAAAGTTGCGTATGTTCTGAGGGGCGTGGCTACCGTTACAGTCTATGATCGGGATTCCCCTCCCACTCAAAATAAAAACCAACAGAGAAGAAGGGGGGAAGTCCCGCCTCGTTGTCTGGGCCAGCCAATGGGCCAGCTGGGCCCAAACGGATCTAGAAAGATGGCGACTTACAATACAAGGACTGACAGGCTTCATTTTACGTTCATGTTAGACCCGGAGAACGCTTTGTCCATATTCTTTACAGTCTATGGTTTAGACGTATAGCCCCTCCCCTGGCCCAAATTATGTTGTCAAACAGCCAGCAGAGGGATCTACAATTATGGAAATGCTGTACTGTACAAAGCTCTGCAATCACTACAGGCCAGTTGAACACTGAACTACTGGACAATATTCAACAGCTTATGTACAACACCCCCCCCCCCCCCCCCCTCCTCCTCCAATTTGAAAACCACTGACCTAAGGGCGGTAAAACTCATGCCAAGGTGCTGTTTGTCGATTTTTCATTAGCTTTCAACACAATTTAACCCTGCCTGTTGTGGATAAACTCTATAACCACTTTAGTGGCTGGTTTATTTATTTTTCTTTGTCTCTGTTCTGTATAATAGTCAGGTGGTGAAGAACTGACTGTCTGACTGCTGCACCCACTTTTGCTGCCAAATTGTGAGACATACGCAATTGACGCTCTTCACACGCACTCAGTAGCCTGACACTCAGCTTTATAGTTCGAAATGTGTTTGTTTTTTTGTTTTGGCCATTTTCTGGGTGTTCATTTAAACTAATGAATACATTAATCAAGATACAATACAATGTAGATCGGGTGGTGTTTTAACTGTTAAATCTGTTCATTGAAAATAGCTGATCTGCAAGCTCACTACAGTAGGTTAAAGATGGATTACAATTATACTAATAGTGAGTATAAATAAATATAATCATGACATGGCCAGCTAGACACCCAATTAAAATGGAGACCTCATAGATTATATAAATGTGTAGGTAAAACATAATAAAAATTTAAGTCTTTTGCAAATTGTATGCACATTTATGATAATTATTAAAATAATAATAATAAATTAATAATTTACATTTGGGGGATATCTTTCACAATAATAAATAAAACATGTTCTAGACATTCTAATGATCACCAAAAAAAACATATAGTTATTTTACTTACTTTTATCAGGGTTAAAGGTCAAAGGTCATACTGTAGATTAAAAATTGTTCAAAATTGTCCAGAGATTTTTAATGTGTGTGAATATTTCAGCCTCTGTGGGGGGTATTTATATGCAAATATCATGACCAATGACATTGCAATGAACATCAATGATGACGTTTAGGTGAAAAAAGAACAGATTTTTTTTTTTATTAATTAATTCATTAATTAAAATATGTTGTAGTATTGCAACGCTGGGTGTTACAGGGTTAAAGTAGTGTAATAGCATGTAAAAGCCACTGTTTACATTTACAAGCTTGTCACTCTAGCAAAGTGATTGATCTGTGTCTCTCCTAGGGTCCTACTTGCCCCACAACAAGGATGCGGGCTGGAAGCGACAAATGTTTACGCCCCTTTTGCTGGGCCCTATAGCCCCAGAGGCCCCCACCCGTTAACTGTGAAAGGCAGAAATGTGGGTGGTTGATTAGAGAGATTGACAATTTGTGCAACTGGCGCAACTCTTTAACTAATTTTGTTAAATGTCTTTTCTAGGGTGGGGTGTCTGTATTCCTCTAAATTGATGTTAAAAATGGCCAAATCGACATAAAAAATCACACCCGTGTGAAGTGAGGGGCGCATTTATCATCTTCCAACATCGCTACCAAATGTATACATCTTTTATGAGGTAATTATCAGACAAAACAAACATGGACAAAACAAACATTAAACTCTGTCCATTTCAATGGCGTTTTTAATGTTTGAAAAACAAACATTAAACCTGTATATATAACAAATGTATTGACTAAAGTCTCACTCTTGCCTTTTCATGACAGTTGTTTTCAGCTGGTTTTCAATCCCTACATTCTGGCTTCTGCTTCTCCTCAGACAAACAGTATAGAGCGTCACAGTCCCGCCCCCTACCAGGGTCCAGGAAATTATTCCCCGTTCATTTTTCTCATAGACTTTTCAAAAAGTATTTATTTTAAGCGTCGTACAAAGCCAACTCGAGTTGTGACAAATCATTTCTTCTTTGTAATTATTAGTTTGGTCCAAAATATTGTGTTTGTTGTCATGAGTTGTCACAACTCGAGTTGGCTTTGTCCACGGCATAACCGTCTTTAAATAAATACCATTTGAAATGTCTATGGGAAAAATGCATTGGGAATAATTTCCTGGGCTGCAGGCCTTTCATTCCATCATACCAAGGGTCCGACAGTCATTAGTCCGTCACCCAAACACTAACCTAACCCTAAACGCATGCGGACGCCACGGGTGATTTGTAACCCACAGCACGGGTGATTTGTAACCCGCAGCACGGGTGATTTGTAACCCGCAGCACGGGTGATTTGTAACCCGCAGCACGGTTGATTTGTAACCGACAACACATGCTGGAAGCCACGGGTGATTTGTAACCAACGACACATGTTTGTAACCGGCCACGGGTGATCTGTGACCCGCAGCACGGGTCATTTTTAAGCCGCAGCGCATGTCAGACTATTGGTATGTCGGATAAACGTCCGCACCCCCAAACAGTCTGCCACTATACCCTCCTCAATACAGGGACAAGGAGCCTGGAGGTAGTAGAGTAAGGAAGGCCTCTTTGTACTGTAGGTATAGGCTGGCCCCCGGACATCCAGAGGTTTGTTAGTTACATTCACATTCTGATCTGAATTTAAAAGTTTCTGACTATATGGTTAATTATTCATTCAGTCATCCATTCTATAGTCTGCGACTCAATCTGTCCTCCCTATACTTGTGTATATTTATTATTTGCATGTTATGTTAACAACAATAATAACTTATACAATTGGGGGTTGTTGTATTTTATCTCCCTGCTTTTCTAGTGAGAAAGTTAGATCGGGAAAGTTAGACATTGCTGCTTTAATAAACAGCTTGAATAAAGGTACAAAACAAAAAGATGATAGGATGGAATAAAATATCTCTCATTGCTGTGGGTACAGTATATACGTTTACCTGAAGGGAGTTTCTTTTTTCTTTCTTTCTTTTCTTTTTTCCCCCCCAACGGATATGAAAGGTCCTGACCTTTATGTATTAATATTGCTTTCCTCCTGGGGTCTCTGTTTAATATTGCTGGCTTGCTTTTGCTCCGAGCCCCTACAGTTCTACATGTCTGGCGTAGACTTAGCTTGCCTCATGTCACGTATTTCGAAATGATCTGTTCCACCAGATTAGTGTAGACCACTTCTTTGCTCACATCAAAGCTATTTCATTTCCTAATAAGAAACCATCCCTGTGTCGCCTTTTAAAAATATATAGTTATTAAAGTTTAAGATTGTGGTAAAATCATGACCTACTGTACAATCTCTATTCTCTACAGGTGGACCTAAAGTGTAATCGACACAGTTGCCCTTCATTGAAGGGCAACTGTGTAAATACAGTTTGCGTTCAGGTTGCCCGACTGGGCAAGCGTGCACGTTTGAGAAGGACATGAGATATCTTTCTAAACACCTAAACGTGGCCAGAGTCTTACGTTCTGTGGAATATAAAATAAGAGCACTGTTTACCTATAATGTGCTGTTTTCAATGTTGCTACACTTCAAAATATAAAATAACAAGTGTGAACCCATAGTCACATTCATAGCTATGTAGGTACCACCGTATTTTAAAAACTGAGGTATGGCCTTTTTTATCGTACAGCCCCAGAAAGAAAAACAATACATTGAACAGTAATAATACGATTTTTACCCATCGTTTGTGACCAGATGTGACTGAGAGCCTGCCATCGCGCAAACTGCAGCTTTTCACCAGAGGAGGCAGACTCTTCACATACTAGAGCATGTCTGAAATAAGTGACACATGTCACTAGGTGGAATGTTAGAGACCACAGAAGTGAACCTTTCAAGCGCTGTTTTCTGCAAGACATTACTCTTGACTATAAGCCATAACTGGTGGGTCAAACTGAACAACCAATATGTCAATTTGAAGCTATGATTCCCTGCTTTCATACGTATGATATGGGGAAAAAAATGGCAGTCCCTCCGTCAAATTTAGTCACATTTTATGATGGAGGATTTACATTTCGGACAAGTTGGCATGACCTTTGGGTAAGTAGAAGTAGAACATGACCTGTACTTGCCGGACGGGCAAGTGCCTCGTGTCAACCCCCGCACAGAGATTAGGAACAGAGTCTAATAAACCGAATACGCTACAGACATATTGCTTGGCCCTCAACACTGCCTGAGAGGTGTAAGTGTATAGCCTCAACAACCAGGACAGTGCACAGTGGATATAGTGAGGAGTAACATCTGTTGATGTCTGAGCCTTTCAGAACACATCACTGCATGTTGTGCTGCAGTCGGTTGGTTCTCATTGACATCTCGCAGGCTGCAACATTTATAAAGGCATTCTTTGGTGATCTGCCGTCTTACATTTCCTCCAGATTTGAATTGGTCCAAAATGGTCTAAACCTCAGGTCAAATGCTTGGCTACGGTGTGTAGCACCAGCATTCAAATCCGATGTCTGGCCTTCATTGGCCCTTGGTCGTGGAACGAACGACCTACAGTCCAGACTTGAGTACATCTTAGATGTACAGTCCAACATCTGCACATGTCTGGATATGTACTAGCCTATGTTCATGCCTATATATTTACTATTTCGGTTTATATTTTGTACATTGTGTATTTTGCCCTGCTACCAAAATATTGATTTGTTGTATTTATGATCATGGATGTTTTATTTGCTGTTCCATAATGTGACATTTACGATGTAGTATTGAAGTGTAATTGTATTCCTACCTCGGTCAGTTCCCAGAGACGAAGTCTCAATGTGTTTTTACTGGTTAAATAAAGGTAAAAAAAAAAAAAAGAATGGCTACCCGCACAATGGACTGACCGAGTCTGGCAGTCCTCTTGAGGGGAAGATGAGTCTACTGTCTGGAGCCAGGCTAGTATTATTTTTCTCTCTCATTTATATGACATGAAATTAAACAGTATCTAATACGTTTCCATAATGTGGTATAGATGCTGCGACGCATGATAAAATAGTATCGACATGTGTGTGTATGTGCACGTGTGTGTGCACGTCTGTGTGTGACTGTGTGTGTGACTATGTGTGTGTGTATGCGCATGTGCACGTGTGTGTGCGTGTATGTGCATGTGTGTGCGTGCATGCGTGTGTGTGTGTGTTGTACTGTGTAGAATGGTTTTGACAGCGTTGGTATGTCGTGTTTTCTTTGTTTTTTCTGTCGAACAACAGAAGTGTAAAATCATTAAATCCCCCCAGTCTCTGTCTGACTGGCTCCCAGGGGCCCAGTCTGCCTTTATCCAGCTGTATAAACACACACGCACGCATGCACACAACACACACACACACACACACACACACACACACACACACACACACACACACACACACACACACACACACACACACCACACACACACACACACACACACACACACACACACACACACACACACACACACACACACACACACACACACACACACACACACACACACACACACACTCTGGGATAATGACCTTTCCTAAGACTGGCAGGCCTTCCGGCCCAACGCCATACAGGATTCCCGTTATAGCCTAATGGGGGGTCCGACCTGGATGGGAAGATATTTGGAAGTGATGGAGCTGCAGTATACACCCCTCACAGCACCAGCGTCCAGCAAGCCATGGGTCTTCAACCCATCACTACTTGAACACACATCTCGTCGTCCTGGTCTTTGGAGCAGACAACCCAACCATGCTCGTGTCAGATGCTGGCATCAGTCCAGCATTCGTTGCACGCTGCTTTGGGGTAACAAGGGGGCGGTGTAGTTTCCTTTTTCTCCTGCCTGTATTACTTTTCTGGGAGTGCCACCTCAGAGGAGTTTTTGGTGCCCTCTTTGGTTGGGCGATAAGACTACACAGCTGCCCGCGCCGTGCCGAGCGTTGCGACGGCCACCAGACCCGACTCAGCGCCGTCCAAGTTACGTCCCGATAGGCAGAGAATATTGTATATTAGATTAGTAGCCCCTAGTTTCCATGCACCGACAATAGAGTTGGAAATGACACGTTCAGCCAAGGGTGAGTATGCCAGTATGGCCATATTGGCCGTATTCCAAGGTGCTGATAGCGGTTGATTTCGCCTATCCGATACAGTGATAACGGTCGAATCCGCTGCTCTCGTCAGGGCTTGGGGCTGTAAACCATGTTGTAGGCTCTCTTCTTTTTTTTTTCTTTCTTTCTCCATTGCTCTGTAAAGCACTTTTCCATATTATCGCTAACCCTAACCCCAACACTCGTTTGGGGGTGCCTCATCTCATGAACCGGAAGACCTCGCTGTCCGTCATCACGCCTTAACTTGTTGAAACAAAAATTGCTCCTCGTCCCATCAGTGTCAGCTAACCATAACCCAAATGAATTGTAACAAATGTATAATTTAATCATTTATCGGGTAACATGTCAACTGCATGCACAATAGCATATCAAACATACTTCATTTTTTCCAAAGATATATTTTGAGCTGAGATATTGTGGGGGGGGGGATAACTTATAGAAATGCTTTATCAGAAGTTCAGTTTTCAGAAACAATAATCTGTATTTCCAAAACTGATGGGTCAATTTTACAGATCTGACCCTCTCCTCTACTACTTGTTTCTTGTTCAAAATGTTTGCCTCTCCCTTAAATATACAGATCATGCGTCACATGATCTGTAAATCCTCATTACCTGTGCAAGCAGAGCGCGCAAGTATTGTGGTCGGCTGGATCAGAAGTGGTATGTATACGTATGGTGGTCGTGGTAGTCATGGTGGTCATATTACTTCTAATTGGCTGTTAAAGATATGTTTCAAAGTCGGGTGGGCAAAAGGTGATGTATGCATGTATACATGTATGTAATCAGAGTATTAAGATGTAACTGGAAAGTAGTATACTGTGGTCGGCTGTACCGAAAGTAGTAGTATGTACATGTATATACATATGGTGGTCGTGGTGGTCTATAACTTATAATTGGCTGTTGAAGATGATGTAATTGGCTGTTGATGATGACGTAATCAAGATAGGTCTCAGATTACATAAAACAAGTATACATACAGTACATACATTACCTGTTGCCCAACCAATATTGAAACATATCTTAATTACGTCACCACCTGAAACCCGTAACCGTCAGCAGTACTTGCGCGCAAGTTGCCGCTCGACAGAGTGCAGTTCTTTCTTTTTTTTAACATATGTTTATTGATTTTCTTTACAGCACATTAAGTCATTTCAAAACAATTATTGACACATATTCTTTTACAGAGTGCAGTTCTAGTTAAGTCAGTTGTTAGCCAGCTGATCAGCTGATTTGTTGCCATAGTGACTGATGACACTGACTAACCAATCACCTCCCGGAGTTGATTTCTCCAGAGGTTATTCTGATTCTTTGAGGTCAAAAGGCGGTCACCATGTTAACAGTATATGGGTTTTTTTAAGGGTGACCAGGTGTCTCGGCTATGCCTTTAATTACTGAGAGAGACTGGGTCTGTTCATCTGTCCTCTCTCACTCTCCTTAACTCTCTAGCTGATAATTAAAGAGAAAGTCTATGAACAGCTGTGTGTGTGTGTGTGTGTGTGTGTGTGTGTGTGTGTGTGTGTGTGTGTGTGTGTGTGTGTGTGTGTGTGTGTGTGCGGGCGTGCGTGCGTGCGTGCGTGTGTTTATGAGGGGAAAGTGTGTCAGTCCTCTATATGCAGTGTCGTAAAGGAGAGAAGCATCTTTCTGAGACATAATAAGCTAAAAACAAGCAGCTAGACGCGATGCTTCGTCGAAAAAGGTGCCATGGTGCCTGCCCAGACCTCTTCTACTGCCCCGTCAGGTCAGGGGTTCAAGTCCACCAGATGCCAGAACCTCTGCAGGTCAAGGTTTGGCTCATTATGGTCACCAAACAAGCCTGCCTCAAAGCAAAACTCTTCCTATAATCTTTGCAAGTAAATAACCAACTGTTATTCAGTCTCCATGTGCCTGCGTGTGACCAAGGCTTAGTATAGAGTATAGACAGAATAGGCCTATGGAGCATTACAGGGGATAATATATCATATACCCGCCATCTTACATATCAAGGAGTTACGCATTGTCTCACTGTCTGTCTCATTGTCTCTTGTGGTGGAAGGTAACTAAGTACATTTACTTAAGTACTGTACTTTAATACAAATTTAAGGTATTTACTGGAGTATTTCCAGTAAATACTTCTACTCCACTACAGCTCGGCTCCAAATATTGTACTTTTACTCCACAGCATTTATTTGAAAACTTTAGTTTACTAGTTACTTTGGAGATTTTGATTATTATTGCAAAACATACATTAACCACTTCAGACCTATATCTTTTTAGTTGAGTACTTTTACTTTTGGTACTTTTTCCACCACTGGTCTCGCATGGTGCCCACATGACAAGACCAGCTCAGATCCTAGCTTATGTGAACTCAGAGGAACCTGAAGCTGCTCACTTCCCACTGCTAACAGACACGTTCCACTGCTAACAGACACGTTCCACTGCTAACAGACACGTTCCACTGCTAACAGACACGTTCCACTGCTAACAGACACTTTCCACTGCTAACAGACACGTTCCACTGCTAACAGACACGTTCCACTGCTAACAGACACGTTCCACTGCTAACAGACACGTTCCACTGCTAACAGACACTTTCCACTGCTAACAGACACTTTCCACTGCTAACAGACACGTTCCACTGCTAACAGACACTTTCCACTGCTAACAGACACTTTCCACTGCTAACAGATATTTCCTTCGTGACCAAGAGTAGAAGATTGTGTGGTGCTGCTGGGTATAGCTCCCTAGTGACTACTAAGTTTCATAATACTGTAAAGATTCAAAATCCAAACAAGCAACACACAAAATTTACTCAAATAAGAATGCCTTGTGTAGAAATCAACACTCAATTATAAATATTTAAGATGGCTGACACCCATTGGAAACTGAGTGTAGTGACAACTCTGTTCAATGGACCAATTTCTTTGTTACAGCAATCGAAGCCATGCACACAAAGGTTAGTAGCAATCAATCACTGGCAGTACAGTTGCAGAAGAATATGTGATGCACATTTAACTGGTACGATGTTTCAAAATCTGATTCTATGTTATCCTCACATTGAAATAAATTTAATCAATGTAGGCCTAAATGGAAATATCTGTGGTCTACATATTGCATATTGGATTTTACTTCTACTCCGCTACATTTCGAATCCAAATATTGTACTTTTTATTCCACTACAAACTTTAGTTATAGTTACTTTGTAGATTTTGTTTATCATTACAAAACATACATTAAACAATTCAGCCCTATATACAATTTTGGCCATTTGAAAATAGCCGATCTACAAGCTCACAATGTGTCGCACCGCGATGCATTGTGAGCTTATAGCTCGGCTATTTTCAAAACATTTTGTACACATTTTGAACTTGTGAAGTGGGACATTCTGCACTATGAGTACTTTTCACTTTTGGTACTTTAAGTACATTTTGATGCCAATACTTTTGTACTTTCACTCAAGTACATTTTGAATTCCGAACTTTTACTTGTAATGGAGTAGTTTTATGTTGCAATATTGATACTTATACTTAAGTAAAACATTTGAGTACTTTTTTCACCACTGCATGTAAGTGGCGCTGTCTTACCATGGCTCCCTTGGCAGGAAAACAGCGACAGTTGGTACAGTCCCGCCCTCCGCACGGTTCCAAATTGTTGCCCTGGAAACCAAGAAACAATCAAATAAATTAGCATTGCTAGCATCGGCCAACACAAACAGGTGGCTATAGAAAATAAACGTGCCTTGCCTTGTCCCTATCAGACATTTTCAAGTAAATACATGAAAAAAGGTCATGCGATGTGCATGCACCGCCACAAAGAAATAAACTATGCAAACAAGGGCAGCCATGCTTTGCGGGCACGCCGCAAAACCGACATGCACAGAGGAAGACATTCTATGATGTTATAATGACACGCAGTGTTGCAGCACCACAGACCCCCCTCGAGACAGGACATATACCACCAGCCACCAGACCCTCCAAGTCGTAGCTACTATACTGTAGCTGGCCTGTGTTTCACACAATTCTTCTCACCTTTTTGCGTGAGTGTCTAGTTCTTATTGACTGAATAACGGTAGTGGGTCGCATACAACAAGACTTCAGTTAAAATAAGTCTTGGTGTGTGCAACCCACTACTACCGTTATTTATTTGATATGTTTTGAACGGGTAACGCACCTAAAGTTAGAGCGCGGTGGTCACATGAAGAGTAGTTCTTATTGACAACATAACAGTCTACAGTTTAGGCTATATTCCAGTCAGTGTTGTTTTCGTCGACTAAAACTATGACGAAAAATGTTCGTCGACTACCTTTTTTCACTGACGAATACTAAATGGAAACTACATGAAGACTAAGCTATGATGGCTAAATATACTGACAATTTCATCAACCAATAAAAACTAGACTAAAATGTTAGGAAGGGACTAGTGGACAAGAGATCCAGTATAAGTCATTTTACACTTGGTTGCATGCTGAAAATAGCAGATCTACAAGCTCACAGCGCGTCGCAGCATGACGTGTTGTGTGCTTGTAGATCTGCTATTTTTAAGTGTAAAATCAGTCATTACGACGGCCTCAAGGCCCACCAAAACACATTTTAGTCGACTAAGTCAACTGTAGATTTAGTCGACTAAAATATTATGACATTTAGTCGACTAAAACTAGACTAACACTAAAACATTCCAGGTGACTAAAATGTGACAAAAACTAAATGAACTATTCAAGAGAATATGACTAAAACTAAAATCTAAATTTGCTGCCAAAAACAACACTGATTCCAGTTCATCAAAACAGTCTCCAGGGGTTGAAGACTTTAAACCTGACAGCGTGTCCCCCATCTCTCTCCCCATTTCCTGTCAACCTAATCAATAAAGGCAAAAAGCCCCAAAAATATCTTAAAAATAAATAAATAATAATAATAATAATAATAAAACAATCTCCAGTACATATTCATCTTGACAACAAGTAGTATTATTCAAATTCATATTGACAACATAATCTCTGGTACACGTTCCAGGTCCAATGTAAGGCCTGGGGCTACACCTATATGGATCTTTTCCTAAACGGATATTTTCGTTTAAAATAATAAATCACACCCGTGTGAAGTGAGTGTCGCAACTCCGTGTGGGTCTGTGGGTCCAGATTGGATCAGCATACAGATTTGAACTGGAAATAAGTAACATGAAGGCATGTCTATCCTATGGTTGAAATGGATTAATTAGGCCAACAACAAAAAAAAGAAAAACTTATATAAATGCTTTCTCAGAAGTTCAGTTTTCAGAAACATGTTTCAATAATCTGTATTTCCAAAACGGATGGGTCATTTGAACAGATCTGACCCACTCCTCTACTACTTGTTTCTTGTTCAAAATGTGTCACATGACCTGTAAATCCTCATTACTTGCGCAAGCAGAGCGCGCAAGTATTGTGGTCGGCTGGATCAGAAGTGGTATGTACTGTATGTATGGTGGTCGTGGTCTGCAATGTCTGCCTCCTTACTGCAGATAATACTATTTACTGAGCCATATATTGTGTTGCTGTCATCCATGGTTTTTGTAGGCTGCTAACTGCACTAATTGTAGGCTAATTAAAGACCCTGGACTGAAAACACCTGTATGAGTTGTTCAGTGCTTTTAAATACCTTTTTCACGTCATCATTAATCATCTTATCCAGACGTGACAGCGAACGGAACATGCAGTAATTCAAATGTATTCTGGTTTGTATTCTTGATTTCACGTATGGAACAAGCAATATCTTATATTATCATTCTTTGCTAATATTAAAAGTAAACTACCGGTATTACTGTATATGAGACAGGATGCTGGCACACTGCATGTGATCCCTAATTAAAAAAACACCTGAACAATACTTTACTACACATTTTATTTGCGTGAACAAGAGGAAGCCTTACAGATTTTAGCATGTACCATTTCAGAATGATCCTACTAGCCAACACAATGTAGTGGTAAATAATTCAAAGTATACAGACATCATAGGACGTATGACTCATTCTTTAACGACAGTGATGTCACACCTGTTACACACTAAGAGGGGAAGGGAATGATGATGTCACGTGAGTGTGTTGGACGTGCAAATAAATTGGTAAATTTGTATATCACTTTTATCCAAACAAAGCACTTTTCATACAGTAGATTGTGCATTACATTCTTTCACACAAATGGCAGGGGAAACCATGCAAGGCACCAACCTGCACATCGGGAGAAATTAGGTCTTGCTAAATTATTATTACTAGCCCTTACCCGTTGTGAGATATTTGCCCGTGGGGGGGGGTACTGCGCCCGGGTGCGTTTGTAATTGACTAATAAATTCAAAAACATTCATGTGTCAAATCGAAAAAAGGGCTTTGTTACGCCCTCCATATTCATATGGTCAATGCCTGTGTGAAAAGTGGGAGTGATTGGTGCAGGCAGTAAGGAGCTACGGCAGTCACAGTGACACACAGACACACAGGCAGACAGACATTGTTAGAATTATAGTATGATTATTAACAAGAGCTTGTGACCCACATCCAGTGGAGAACAGGTTTTTTTTTTGTGAAACCTGACATCTCATGAAATGAAGCGACCTAGTCACCTGAAACGCCAGCTAAGCCAATGGGAGTCTGACCCCATACTCTGAAACACCACCTAAGCCAATGGAAGTCTGACCCCATACTCTGAAACGCCATCTAAGCCAATGGGAGTCTGACCCCATACTCTGAAACGCCACCTAAGCCAATGGGAGTCTGACCCCATACTCTGAAACACGTATATCTTTTTTACGTCCGAGCGTAGACATGGTAATGCCCCGCCTGCCTCTGATTGGCCTATACCGACACAGCCACTGTCTCCGAGGTGGAAGATACATGCTGGATACTTGGATGGTCTGCCGCGAGGTTACTCTGTGGTGGGAAATAAATAAATAATGCAAGTACAATAATTATAATACAAGAGAATGACAGCTTGGCACACGCGACAGTAACTTTTATTTTTGTAGAAGAGACAAACTAATACTGTTTATGCCGTTGGCCTGTTTATTTGTATACATGTGTAAACTTGAAGCATAATTGTACTGTAAAAAGGTCTCTTTTCCCTTGATCTTTATCTTTTTTTTAGTATAATAGTATTAGTTTACTATAATTAGATTAATACACGATAATCTACACTAACACTTTAATTAGAACACACCCAAATGAAAGCATACGACGTACATGTTCAATCATTCAATCAAAGCAAACGGCACAAACAATATTAGTTTTCTACAAAAATTAAAGTTACAAGTCGCGGGTACCAAGCTGTCATTCTCTTGTACTTATACTTGTATTATTTCCCACCACGGAGTGACCTCGCGTCTTGGAGGACAGTCTGGTGAGACTATTGGGGCTAGACGGGCAGTGTCGGTAGGCCCCAAACAGAGGCAGGCAGGGTGGTTGCCATGTCTATGCTCGGACGTAGAATAGATATACGCCTCTGAAACGCTGCAGGCCAATCACGTAGTCGCGACTTAGTAATGATTGGCTGCCTCCTAAGCCGCGGGAGGTCTGCACCCAGACCACGCTCTGCAACCATAGACATATATAAACGAGGGGGACCGATTCACAACGGAGACATCGCTTGTTTCACCTGACAAATGTCATAATTTCTATTTTTTCCCCCCTTTTAGCCAGACAAGCTTTCAGCCTGGAAAAGACGATATCTTTTGTGGGTTTTTTTTAAGAACTCTTAGTGGTAAGATAAAATACAAATACAGATCAGTAGCCGAAATCAGAGCAAAACAGAATGGATGTTCTTATTATTATTCTGTTCCTCTTCTCATAGATCAAATGAACTTCACCAAACAAAACGACCACACGGAGGTTGGAAATTTGGAATGTCAACACAAATCAAAAGTGTAGAGCGCAGAGAGTGTTCATCAGATAACACACACACACACGCACGCGCATGCACACACGCACGCGCACGCACACACACACACACACACACACACACACACACACACACACACACACACACACACACACACACACACACACACACACACACACACACACACACACACACACACACACACACACACACACACACACACACACACACACACACACACACACACACACACACACACACACACCTTGATAACAGTCCAGACAGCTTTGGTGAACTCAGTCACCTCTCCAACAAGCTCAGATCCCAGATCAGTGACATCACAATCAACCAACAGTATATATTACAAGGATCAGACCCCGTGTGTGCATGTGTGTGTGTGTGTGTGTGTGTGTGTGTGTGTGCGTGTGTGTGTGTGTGTGTGTGTGTGTGTGTGTGTGTGTGTGTGCGCACGGAACGCGCGTGCGACTGTGCGTGCGGGTCCAGCTTTTGTGGCCGTCGGTCGCAGCTTTTGTCAGAGGAAGGGGCCTTCTAAGTAAAATAAAAACCTTGGTAACCAGTGCTGTAGAGAATAGGGATCTGATGGCTTGTTGAATCATGCGGGGATCAGCTGCTAAATAATTGGCAAAACACTTTTTTTTTAAGATATTTTTTTGCGGCTTACGCCTTTTATTGATTTTTGAAGGGACAGACAGTAGGCTGACAGGAAACGGGAGAGAGATGGGGGGATGACATGCAGTAAAGGCCGTGTCGGGTCCGGGAGTCGAACCCGCGGCACACTGCGACTGGATTACCAGTCCGGTGCCCAGACCGTTACGCTACGGCCTGGGCGGCAAAACACTTTATTGATAATATAAAGTTGATATACTGAAAATGTAACAAAAAATATCATGGTATTCTGTCTGTCTCTTGCAAAAATGAGTTTTCACTTTTCAAGTGTACAGTGTTCCAATTAGCCCTTTGCTAAGTCCCTCTCCAACCCGTCCTTGTCCAATAGGCACGTTTAGCAACAGAGAGGACAGATGGCAAGCTTTCCTTCTCACCCATTGCGATGCATGTTAAATAAATGACGGGATTTCTCCATGTAAATAATCGATCATTTCAGTAGCAAGAGCTTCAAAAATGTCTTCTAAATCTAGTCAACAAATGTCGACAAATGTGCATGACATTGTTTCAATGAACTAGAAACACGAGGAAATGCTTGTGGGAGAAACAGTATCCAACTAGTATTATTGCCAGCACCTGTGTATGTGTTCAACAACAGCCATGCAAAATAACATTGAGAGCTGAGGTGACGAAAGCTTGCCATCCTAGTTGCTAAACTACTTGGATTGGCATTGGAATAATTAAACTGAAATGCCAGCTGATTGATTATTGTCTCCACCAGGCCGAAGGCATGGGGAGAGACAATAATCAATCAGCTGGCATTTCACGCACCCACCAGGCCGAAGGCACTCCGTCCGTCCGTCTGTCTGTGAACAGCTAATCTCCGGCACCGTTAACTCGGTCGATGCCAGATTTTGCACACACACTCCCTGGATGCCAACGATGAACCTCTGACCCAAAATTTCCAGAACGGCCTGTTATAGCGCCACCAGGAGGCCGAATTTAGAAAAACATTATTTTTTATTACTCCTCCAGATTCTGTCCAAAGATCCCGCAAATCGTTTCACACTATCTCTATAGTCATGTGTTCAAGATGGATCTGTCCGATATTTCATATTCCATCCTGATTGGCTAACATTGGCTTTCAAAGTTTTCAGGATTGGCCCTTTTGAAACAAAAAGCCTCAAATCATGAACACAGCGTGCAATTTACGTGAAATCTTTCGCAGACTTTCCTACTAGGCTGAAGAATATATCCCACCCTTTTCACATTGGCCTGTTATAGCGCCACCAACAGGTGGATTTTTGCAAAACACATTTCTGCAACAAAATGCCTCAAATCATCCAATTGCCATCAATGGTGTAAGAACAAATGGAACACTTTTCACGTTGGCCTATTATAGTGCCACCAGGAGCCCACAACCTGACCTGCCCTGGTGGAGACCTGTGCCCCGAGGGGCACTTTCTCTAGTTATAAACATGCTTTTCAAGTGGGCCCTGATCCAGAATAGGTGGGAACCACTATGCCAGATTAAAGTAGATTGTTTATAGTCAATATGAAGATACATGTTGTGAGTGAATCAGACCAATCTCACCCCATGATATTATTTTGCCTGCCAATGTCTTTATTATTATTGCCCCTGGAAATGTGATCAACATGAAATGAGTGCCGTTTTTTCATGTCAGAGCACAGCCCCTCAAAATGTCTGCACACATGGCCCTGTTGTGTAAGTATCTCTCTCTCTCTGTCTCTCTTTCTCACACACACACACACACACACACACACACACACACACACACACACACACACACACACACACACACACACACACACACACACACACACACACACACACACACACACAGGAGAGGACAATTCTTGTCCTTCTGGTCCGCGCAAGACAATGCGTTGAGATCTGCTATTTACAGCTTTAGGGCAAGTAGTAATACTAACAGACACCTGTGAGCATACCCACGCCAGTATGCCATGCACTGTATGTGTACCCGCAAGCACACATATACACGTGTGGATACAAACATAATATACAGTACAGACTCAGACACTACCGCTTACAGTACTTAAACCCACTCACACATTCATACACCCACAAACAGTCACTTTACCCACATCCATACACTATACCCACTTCAAAGAGAAAAGGGGAAAGATGTATCATATCATCATACTATCATACTATAATTCTAACAATGTCTGTCTGCCTGTGTGTCTGTGTGTCACTGTGACTGCCGTAGCTCCTTACTGCCTGCACCAATCACTCCCACTTTTCACACAGGCATTGACCATATGAATATGGAGGGCGTAACGAAGCACTTTTTTCGATTTGACACATTAATGATTATTAATGAATGTATTAGTCAATTACAAACGCACCCGGGCGCAGTACCCCCCACGGCCACAAGGGGGGGGGGGCAAATATCTCACAACGGGTAAGGGCTAGTATATATAAAAGAACAACAAACACAAAAACAAATAATAATAATGAGAACCCCCCCAACCCTTCTTTCTCTCGTTTAATTAAAAACGAAAAGCCTAATAATTGCAGCATCTCCCTTGTAGGTGGGAGTGCTAGAACAGCATGCATGTTGTTGACAGTACTAGTTGTACTCAGAGCCCAGCCCTGACACAGACATGATGTGGAAACACAATAATGGGAACAATACAGCCTCAAGAAACTGATGACAGTTTTAAGTCCTGTTGTAATACAAGCTACCATCCCATGCAGCATCCAAACTCCATTCCCCCCCAACAATGCACTGCAACATGTACAGTAAACATCTATGGTGAAAATTGGCCATCACAATGTATACTGCAACTTTTCCGGTGACCAACAAAAAGTAGATAATGATGACAACTTCTATGTTTTCAAACTACATGGATGATTCATTGCCTGGAATAGTTTTTGTTTTCGTATAAACTTATTCTCGGTTCACAGGAACTCTAACATGGTATTAAAAAAAAAGTCTTCTAAATCATGACAGTTTTCTGAAATACCTATGTTTCTATATCAGTGGTGCTCAATATTTCATGTCAAGGACCCCAGAAATTATATGTAATAGGCCACCAACCCCCATCTGAAAATATGTTGTTCCAGGGCCCCCCCCCCCACCCCCCCCCCCCCCAGAAGCAAAGTTTTGAGTTAAAAAATTTCGCTCTGAAAGAATATATATTCAAAGATTTGCCACACGTTTTCACGATTTTTCTAAAATAGCTGATCTACAAGCTCGTAGTGCGGCACTCGGTGCCTACGAGCTTGTAGATCTGCTATTTTTCAATAGCTAAAGTATTTTCAAACCGCTTAGTATTTTTATAACTCCTGTTCTCTGAGCCCAGCGTGTAGGCGTGCATTCTGTAGAGATACTGTACACAGTGTACAGGGATGTGATGATTTTAAGTGCTGAATGATGACTGTTATTTATAGGCAATAGGAAGATGCGTGTAATGTGTGCGATCCAGACAAACCCTATAACACCACGATGGTATATTCTTTTTCCTGGCATTGTCTTTATATTATTGTCTTTCTCATGGAAAATGTCATAGACATAAATGTTTATTATTGCAATCCAGACATTCTGTGGTATTCGTTCGTGGAGATATGAGATATGAGTACAATCAAACTCATCAAGTGAGTGCCCGTTCTGAGTTTAAAAAAGCAACACACCCTAAATAATGTCTGTGCGCATTCCTATTGTGTAATGTCGGTGCACTCACTGTGTGTGTGTGTGTGTGTGTGAGTGTGTGTGTGTGTGTGTGTGTGTGTGTGTGTGCACGCACGCACGCACGCGTGGGACCATGCATGTGTGTGTGCGTGCGTGGGTATAGCACGCATTCTGGAAACACCAGAATGTGAGCAGTACAGCTGCAGGAAGCTCCGATTTATATAATGTTTTATACCGGTATGTTTATTTTCGGAACTATAACATCATCAGAACTACAACAGGTGCGTCTTTTGTTATTATATTGATGCGTATAACCTTAATCCGAGAGCTGATCAGATCGGTCAGCCTGCAGTGAATGTTCACATGCAGATCCGGCCAGCCCACGTTCAAAGATGACACTCTCAGAACGTTTTTTTTTTTTTAAATCTAACAAGCAATATTTAAAAAATAAAAAATAAAATAACAAATCCTGTGCATGCAGCTTTTCAAAAGTAAGGCGGACTTTAGACTTTCTTTAGACATGAGCCTGCAGCCTTGCCTGCCTGTCTTGAGGCCACTATAGCTCACAACCATGCCTTCCCCAACACTGCCCTGCTGAACGACCAGCCTCTGAGCCTGCTGACCAATCTCTGTTAGCCAGATCAAAATTCCTGTTCATCCTGAGCTGGCCCCAGGCCAAGACCTATATACCTTAGAGTATATATTAATAGAGACGGCACCCGATTTCTCCTCCCATCCACTTGCATTAAGTTGCTCAAAAGCGCATGAGGCGATTTCACTCCTCCTTCCCGGGTAGGAACAGAGTGCATTCTGGGATGGATTGGGGCCAAAAATCGCGAACGCTCTGGCCGCTAACTATCATTGCACGCGTTCACGTAACGAAACAGCGTTCACGTGTCATCATGAACGTGCGCAATGATAGCCAACGGTCCAGAATTTGGCCAGCGCTGCAATACCAAATTCGGCCACTATGTCCATTTCGCCTCAGGGTTTCCTCTGAGTGCCGTCTCTATTAATATATACTCTAAAGCCAGGGGTTCCCAAACTGTGGTGCGTGCACACCTTGTGGTGCGCGAACGCCCTCTAGGGGGTGCACGACATGCAAAGTGTATTGGCAATTTGTTTTAGGCTTTTCTGCCTTTATTGAAGGGGAGAGACATGCTTAGGTCTTCATGAATGGGACACGAACATGCAACGCACCGTCAGGCCAAAGCCTATATGTGGCATGCGCCTGGACCACAGTTTGGGCCTAGCGGGCGCCCCCGGAGTATTGGCGGTTTTATGGTGTTATTTAGCACAAACGGCAAAATCTGCTAAAACACTGTTGTAAGGAAATGTATAGAGCAGCTGTGGGAGTATACCTGCTGCATGACTCTCAGTGCAGTGACATTCTGTGATTATTTGCCATAATCACATTAATAAAAATGTATAATTTTCGGTCCAAACACGAGACTTGGGGGGTGTGAGACTGTCAGCTAGGGCGACTGTCAGCTAGGGCAGGAGGTAACTGGGGGTGCACGGACAAAATAGTTTGGGGACCGCTGCTCTAAGCTATATACCTGGCTTGGGGAGGTCCTTGGCTTGTAGTGCAAGCAAATGACAGAAACTCTACTACTATAGGCTCGCCTTGCCCCCTATGATGCCAATCCAGTCCCAGCCTGGGTTATACAGCCTCCAGCAACTGCCCAGCAACACTGATAAGTCTGCCCAGCACCAGAGGTTCCTCTGCTAACCAGTGCCACAAAAATCATCACTTTGTCACAGAGTTCCCATCAGGGACGTGCACACCCTTTTACCCTTTGGTAAAAAACAACTGAGAGTACTGCCCTCTCCAGACCATGAACGCAGCATTTACTATGGTGAGAGAAATGCAAAATGCCACTCCTTTCCTTTCCATGCCATACCAGAATTCAGGATACCGGTAATTGCTTTTCCCCCCCCCCGAAGTCTCCTGAACTGAATTTTGTGTTGAACAAATTTGTTTCGAAATCCATGTCGTTCACACATCTCCAGTAGCTAAAGAGTGCTGGGTTGCGCCGCGAAAATGGCAGATCTGTATATCTGCTATTTTCGTTATTTGTTTTATCCAAAAGAGCCCTCTTACGGGATTTCAGCCCCTGCCTAACACTCTCTGCACTTCCCTGGTTCCCATTGCCCAGGACAACATAGACTCCACTGCCCAGTGCCACTGTCCAAATGTGGACCCAATGATGCGTTCTCACAGAGTATAAATTAAGCTTAACATTACAACAAAAGAGCAACCAAATGTAAGTACACTAATCAAATCATCATCATTTTTCGACCGCGGTCGAGATCATGGATTTCACAACGCCACGCCAGACTTCCCGGTCCTTCATTACCATCCCCAGTTCCTGCTTTCTGATGCATGTGTCCCTAGCGATGACATCAGGGTACGACAGTTTCTTACCTCTGGTCTGCTTTGAGGCAGGACTCCAGAGAAGAATATAACCCCATTGTCAGCTCTGTAGCAGTGGCCGGCAAACTGTGTTCTTCTGAATTGGACTAGTGAAGAAACACGGGGAAGGTTGCCATATATTAGATCAGTCGATGGGTGGCTCTTCCAAGACAGATTTTGCGCTCTGATTAGAAGGCGGGTGTAAGTGCCATCCAACTGTTTCTCTTGTTTCTTTCTTTGAAAGTGTCTCGGAGCCATAGAGTAGAATCGTCTCAAATCAAATAAAATCCTAGTGACACTACAATCATCCAATAGTATAAGGAGTACATGGTTCAGATCAGAGAATAAATAATAACACACACAATATTCCTGTGGTCCTGGTATGATAAAATCTGTTGTTTAGGCTAGGTGCGCGCACGTGTACACGTGCGCGTGCGTGCATGCCGCACGCCGCACGCACGCACGCACACGCACGCACAGACACACAGACACACAGAGACATTGTTTATTTCCAGTGTGTTGTCTAACTTCACATCTGCCCTCATTATCTCTCTCTCTCTCACTCTCTGCCTCTTTGCAGTGTCTAGTGTCTGATTTGATAACGGTTATGGTTGAGAGATAGAAAGAGAAGAGAAGGATGATAGCAGTCTATACTATAGCAATATATAGTAGTAGTATCAGTATCAGTGTATCAGTACACAAATACATGATGAAACAATTTATACGCATCAATGACAATTAATTAATTTAAAAACAAATAAAAAAGGTACTCACCCCAGAAACGGTGTGTTGTTGAACAAACAGCAGCATCAGAAACCTGAACACAAGCACACTGTAGATTAGCAATGGTAATCAATTCTGCTTTTAACCCATTTTGGACTGAGGTCGATTAAAAAAAGGCTTCTAAATCCTAAAAAGAAATCTGAAAAACCCATGTTTCTATGTCAGCGGTGCTCAACCTTTTTCATGTCAAGGACCCCCAGAATTATCTCTATTAGGCCACAGTTCCCATCTCAGAATATGTAGTTCCAGGGACCCCCCCAGATATTTTAGTTAAAAATGTTCGCTCTGAAATATATATTCAATGATTTGCGCCACATTTTAACGGGTTTTTCAAAAATAACAGACCTACAAGCTCGTAGCGCGGCAACCGGTACTAAACAATTGAATGGCAAAACATTTTCTACAACTCAACAGCAGACTAAAGGAAATCCTCACCATTGGCCCTCATTAGCTACGTTATACTTCAACTAGTAGCCTACAGAATGTGGCGGACAGAATCGTTACCAACACCAACCGCAGAGCACACATAACCCTGGTGTTAGCCGCACTGCACTGGCTATACCAATTAAGGCCAGAATAGATTTTTAAAATACTCTTAACTACTTTTAAAGCACTACATGGACTGGCCCCACTTTATATTACTGATCTTTTGCCCCCCCCCCCCCCCCCCCCAAGGACAATGTGAGACCTCCCAGTTCCTCTGACAAAAGGTCTTCCACAAATTCAGTCGACATTTTTTAGAGCAGATTAAATTAAAAAAAGGTTCATAAACATTTCCCCCATGTTGTTATCTGACCCTCTTGTATGTCTGTTTTTAATCCTTGTACTGTATTTTTGCATTATTATTACACTATTATGTCTTGTTCTAACTTGATTGTTTATATTGTGTCCATTGTACAGCACTTTGTAAAATTGTTTTGAAAAGTTCTTTATAAATAAAATGTACTTACTTACTTACTTACTACTATACTACTACTACTACTACTACTGCTGCTGTATCACTGCTAGCCTGAAACCGAACAAAAATATCTATGCAGTGATATTAGTCTGGCCATGTCAGACTGCATTGTATTCACATCAGGGTACTCCATAAATGGGGATTTGTGGAATTATCAACACTAGTTGATAGAGTACAAAAACAATAAGCGATCTTCGCCCCTTCGATACCAATAAAGTCGTACATGGGTTTTGAAGGTAGGGGATTAAGGAGGGCCACAGAGAAGGCCCTGTCATCCCAGGAATGAAGCCTGGTTGTGGGAACCTCCAGGAGGCCGGCAGGAGGTCAGAGAGGAAGGGGGGAGCCTGCTTGTACAATGCCTTGTACTCTTTGTTTGACGGGCAGCCAGTGGTGGTCATGGATCATGGATGACTGGCGTGATATGGTCTCTGGAGTTGGGGCCAATGATAATGATTTCCAAAATCAACAACAGAACAAGTTTGAGAAAGTTATTTTGCATCCAGCTTTTGTATGTCTGTGAGGCAGGTGGTGAGGGTGAAGTGGGTGGCTGTGGTGATGGTCGTGGGGGAAGAGGTAGAGTTGTGTGTCGTCGGCATAGCAGTGAAATTGAAGGCTGTGGTGGTGGAGGATCTGTCCAAGAGGTAGGATGTACATGATGAAGAGCAGGTAACCAAGCACTGAGCCCTGTTGGCGGTCGGAGAGGTATGACTTCATCTAGGAGAGGGCAGTGCCGGATAGACCAAGAGGAGCGTAGGCATGAGATGAGGATGGAGTGATTGATGGTGTCAAAGGTGGAACTGAGATCGTAGATGATGAGAATGGAGAGGGAACCAGAGTCAGCGGACAGAAGGATGGTCGTTGGTGACCTTGAGGAGAGCAGTTTCTGTGCTGTGAACGGAAGCTGGATTCAGTTGATTGGAAGGTTTCTTGCAATCCAGGTGATTTGAGTTGAGAGGCATGAACTTCTCGTTCCAGCATTTTGGAGAGAAAGGAGTGATCGGAGGTGGGTCGGTAGTTAAGCGGTTGTTGGTGTCAAGACCAGGATTCTTCAGAATGGGGGTGATGGCAGCCAGCTTGGGGGGGGGCAGGATGGACAAAGCTAGTGGACAAAGAGGAGTCACGTTGGCGATGAGTGGGGGGGAGTGAGGGGAGACAGGCTATGACTAGGGTGGTCAGATGTGGTGATTTCAGTAAAGGAGGTAAGTGGGTGATTGAGAGTAGAGGGGGGGCATGTTCGGGGACAGGTGGTGGTGGTGGAAAAGGTAGCCAGTTCTGATTGAATGGTGTAGATTTTTTATCGGAATAATTATAAAAAATGATTCACTTTTACTGGTGGTGAGTCTGACTGGTGATGAATGAGGTGGTGTTCATGGGTTTGAGGAGGTTGCTTATGGTGAAGAAGTGTGTCTGTCTTGGGATTGTTGCTGCCAGATTAGATGACGGAGGAGTATAGTGTGGGAGGTGCATGCTTTGGTGAGGGCATCTCTGTATTGCTGTTGGTGAGATTTAGTAAGTGTCAGAGTGAACAGTGAGACCATGTTTTCCTTGCCGGCCCGTCAAGCTGAAGCTGCTGGCCCTTGGCTTTGAGGTGGCGAACTGGTCACTGTACCAGGGCCAGTGGGTGGAGTACAGGTAGTAGGAAACAGATTTTGTTTTTGTGAGAGCGAGGAGAGTGCTTTGTTGTAGCCTATAGTTTTTCAGCTGGCGAGGTTGATATTGGTGATTTCGGTGGTGCAATATGCATCAAGTTTGAAGTCGGTCGGTTGGACGTTTCTCCAGATCTGACACACGCACGCACGCAGGCACACACACGCAGGCACACACACACACACACACACAGACACACACACACACGCACGCACGCACGCACGCACACACGCACGCACGCACGCACGCACGCACGCACGCCAAGCATTTATACAGTAGAATAACACTTCGTAACAATTATTTATATCTTACCAAAGTGCTGTGTTGAAAGAGGTGGTGGGGCAGGAAATCATCATCATCCTCCAACGCCACCCTGTCACCTCTCTATCAGCTCTGATTGGTTCACAGCCAGGGATGTCACTCCACCACTCCACCAATCCTGCATAGTTGTTGAGTAGAACACATGTGAACCGTTCATTTATATTTCACCTTTTAAGCAGATACAGTATGATCCAGCAAACACATATAGTATCAGGGCTGGAGGTTCTATAATAACTCTGACTCATTGTAGAGTAAGACACTAAAACCTCCTGAATAACGTTGCATTCTCTCTAGGCAAAGTTATGGATATAAGCTGTAGTGTCACACAGTAGTGATAACTTTGCAATAGTAACTAATAAGTAGGTAGTAGGTAGCAGTAGTGCTATCAATAGTAGGCCAGTAGGCTAGTAAGAGTAACGTGTTAGTCATGACAATAGTAACTCTAGTTTGAATAACTCATAGTAGCAATAGTAAGCCAGAACTAGATGTAGTAAAAGTAATGGTAACTCATCAGTATAACAGTATAGGCCTATAGTGACACTCCAGATGGATGGTATGGGTAGCTAATCTATAGTATTGCTGTAATGTAATGATTGGTAACAGTAATTCAAATACATTTTCTGACATTCAATAATACATTCATCATTCAAGGTGGTATAATTTGCTTTTGGTTTATTGTAGCCTAACCTCTAACTGATTCACTTCCTAGTAAAAAATATCTCGCTACATTAAATGATTACTTTAGTCAAGATCTTAATAGAATATAGGCCTAGAACTGGGCTACATAAATGACTCGAATAATAACCATGCAGCCATGTGTACATGCAGTTACAAGTATTAAACAAATATGCCTTACCCTATACTTCATACGAGGTCCTCGATTCACTTGGTGTGAAACATCCAAAAGCAGTTAAAAAAACCCAACCCCATCACTTTCCCACTCACAAGATGTAGAAAATGATGAAGTCGTGTAATTGTTAAAAGTTCAGAGCTGTTTCTATCCTTCTGAAGAGAAAACCTGCTAGAAGACGAAAGAGCAACAGAAGAGAAAACGGACTGCAGGCTACTGCTACCCCCGGCCTTTCCACCTGAATTAACACGTGTATTGTAAAGTATTCTGCAGGCTTTTAAACGTGATAGTATATAACCTGCAAACAATTAGCGATTGACTTTTCCCACCACCGCCGGTAGACAAGTAGCAGCAGTAGTATGCCTTCTGTTTTTTGAGAAGCTGTAGGCGCACAAACGCACGCGCGCGCACGTGTGCAGTCTGTGCGTGTGTGTGTGTGTGTGTGTGTGTGTGTGTGTGTGTGTGTGTGTGTGTGTGTGAGAGAGAGAGAGAGAGAGAGAGAGAGAGAGAGAGAGAGAGAGAGAGAGCGCGTGTGTGTTATCCAGTAGAGTTCTCTTTTTACCTGAACGTTGTCTATATTTTGTGGTGATAGCAGACAAACAGATTGATACACGGTCCATACGGATGTTTGTTTTACTGGGATATAAAGACATACATGTGTGGCTTGATGACAACACGAGTCAACGACATACAACTGACAGACATCATCAACGAGTGAGTATAGCCTAATTTTCCAATTTGTGTAGCAGAAGAAGTAACCTAGCTTATAAGTTAAAAGTAAAGATAACAGTGAGGACGATAGAGTGTCTAATATGAGTTATCATGCTTATGCTGGTAGGCTTACTATATATGCTAGTAGAAATGTAGATGACAGACAGACAGACAGACAGACAGTGCAGTAGGCTGCAGCAGGTGATTCATATTCCACTGTAATTGTGAGAGATTGCCTGAAGTAGCACTGTTTGAAGGATATAAACCAGTAAACCAGGATACTCTAGAAGTAGGCTAGTTGCCTTGCCTATATATATATATATATATATATATATATATATATAGTAGCTCACTATAGGCTGCAATGTAGACTTAAATAGTTGACAGAACCTTTGTGTCATTTGAAAAACCTCATAATAATATTGCTGCTGCTGCTACTACTACTACTACTACTACTACTACTACTAATAATAATAATAATAATACATTTGTGATTATTAGATGAAATGAGAGGTTTTGTCGTCCTGGCTGTGCTGTTGACTGCTGTCTCTACTGAACACACTGGGCATAATGTAAGTAACAACACTATCACTATTATGTGAAATTAATATAGTTGTACTAAACTGTCTGTCTGTCTGTCTGTCTGTCTGTCTGTCTGTCTGTCTGTCTGTCTGTCTGTCTGTCTGTATGTATAATCTCTCTCTGTGTCTCACACACGCGTGCACACACACGCACGCACGCACACACACACACACACACACACACACACACACACACACACACACACACACACACACACACACACACACACACACACACACACACACACACACACACCCTTCATAATGACATTATAACAAATCATAGAGAATGAATGCACCACAGTCTACACCACACTTTATTTACACAAAGCAGACTTTAGAACATTTTCAGCAATTGGGATATAGCTACAGCATATAGCTATAACGTCTGTGTATTATGATGCTGTTTTTTTTTAAACATATAAGGTTATTTATATTTTATTTTATTTTTTCACTACACATTTTTACTTATGTAACACCCTGTATAACCTTTACTGCCTGTTTGCATTATGCCTACTTTATGTTGGACTTTGTTAGCACAGTCTGGTCAAGTACGCCACACCAACATTTCACTGCACATACTTATGAGCATGTGACAAATAAAACCTCTTTAATCTCATAAAGTATTATAATCAAGCTTCAACAGTCTCACAGCAGACGTCGTGTTCATTTCCACCACTGAGTGAAAATGAAACGACTTGAACGGTGAGTTCAACCAGCTTGAACCAGCTTGACTCCATCCACTCCACTTGCCTTTTTTGGTTTTCTTTTTCTTTTCTTTTATGCTTTTATTTATAGGAAAATGAGGATAGAGTTGGGCAGTGACACGCAGCAAAGGCCGTCGGGATTTGTTGCCAGCGGCCTGCAGGCCCTTCATTGGTTTTCTATTTGACAAACAAGTTGAGGTGAAGAAAATGCCAGCACTCATTGTATGTCCTTTTACATGATTTTATTTACCTCTGAGAATGAAAACGTAAGCGTTTCGGCCTGTATGGCCTTTCTCAGTGTTGAGGAAGGCCATACAAGCCGAAACGCGTCATGTAAAAGGACATATACAATGAGTGCTGGCATTTTTTTCACCTCAATTTATATCTTCGAGCCTTGCACCTACGTAGAAGGATTTTGTTTGAACCTGGAGTGCTGCGGGTTGTCTGCTATGGCAGTACTTTTCTCTCTATTTGACAAACAAACCTTTTACAAAACACTTTTTTTGGTATACCACCTACTGATTTCAGTGATTTGTCAGATATACACTCATTGTGTCCCAGACAATTATGATTTTCATAAAGTTGCTGATGTCTGAGGTGGTCCGTGGGTAGCTTCATTATGCTCAATGACATCATAGAAGGTAGGTTTGTTTCCCTGGTCACATCCTTGTTTTGTTTTTTCTTTCTTTTTTGTACAGGCAGGCAATTCATGTGAATTTCACCCGGGTTTAATGATAGAGTGATAGAGAAAAATCACATACTCCCATACTCCCACAATGACCATTTTTCATGTTGAAATATTAAAGAAGAGTACCTCAAGTTTCCATGTATTGCTGTATTTTAATATATTTTGATGAGAAATATCTTTTATGGAATACATTATAAATATAAAAATATACCTGGGTTCAGTGATGGTGTGACAAAAGTTGGGTTTTATGAATATGAAATGTATAGATATTGAGCATTATAGTACGAGGTTCCATACAGAGCATATTCCACTTTATTTCATTGGCAAAATCTTACATTAAAGGACCACTTCACCCCATTTCAACCTATCTTCATATAATAGGTTCTAATAATCATGAAAAAATGGCGCAATATCTTTCTACTCTGTCTGTGTCTCATAGGAGGGCTGTGGGCAGTTCAGAAACCGTCCTCCAGTGACATCATCGATGGGGAATACAAGCTAATAGAAACTGCAGGCTTTCTAGTCCTGAAAAGTTGCAATGCGAAAATGGAAGCCATCATTCTCACGATAATAAAAATCGAAACATTTTTGCCTAATGATGATGTCACTGAAGGACGGTTTCTAAACTGCCCACAGCCCTCCTATGAGACACAGACTGAGTAGAAAAGAATTGTGCCATTTCATCATGATTATTAGTGAGAACCTATTATATGAAGATAGGTTGAAAAGTGGTGAATTGGTCCTTTAACATCCAAATCAATAAGAAATTGATGAACTATTAACTGTTTATCCATTTTAATTAAAGAAAACAATTCAGGATAATCAGGTTTACATGTACAAACAGTATGTAACAGATTTTAAAATCTGATACCGCCGCCTGTGTATCAACGAGTCAATGACCATGTATGACGTGGAATAACATTAATGAAACAGTATTATCACTTATTGTAAAAAAAATCTTCTCTTTCTCGATGAGGAGATCAAGCAGTGAGAGAGCTCCTTGCTCATATTCAAGGCTGAAAGACGTTCAGTCTAGACTGCTGTTATGTCTGTAAAGTAATTTAAATAACAATAACATTGGAAACAATTGAAAATAATAATTAAGTAAGTAAGTAAGTACCAAGTAAGTAAGTAAGTAATTGTCAAATGTAGTGTAAGTAATATTATTTTAAATAACTACAGTATATATTCTGATATATATTCTGATAGTAATCATTTACTGGGGGGGGCACTGGGGAGGCACTGGGGGGACACTGGGGAGGCACTGCAGGGGCACTGGGGAGACACTGGGGAGGCACTGGGGAGACATGGGGAGGCACTGGGGAGACACTGGGGAGGCACTGGGGAGGCACTGGGGGGACACTGGGGGGGCACTGGGGAATCAGGTCGGGATACCAATTGTATCCAATCAGGAGAGAAAACGCATTCAGGACACAGATGATAAACAAGTTCAATTGGAAATGATGACAATTGTTTAGCGCCCATCCAGGGTTTCCGCAAGGTGTCTTGTAGACCTTCTATGGGAGAAATACAGTGAAGCATTACATGCTTCTCCCAATGCTTGGGTTGGGAATTACAGCGGAAGGCCTTGAGTTTTATTTTCATCATCATTCCTCTGTGTATATAGGCCTACCATAGATTCCAATGCCTTCCTGGAGTCGATGAAGCACAACTCTGCAGCTACATTGTTCCTTTTCACTTCCTCACTTATCCTCTGTAACTGTACAAGGCAAGGATCTGGGGCTAACGTGGTTCTCCCCTATAGCCTGGGTTCCAGCCTGATGCGCTGTGTTCTGCGGATCTGAAAATCTGGAACCCGGGCTAGTTCTCCCCTCTCTGTATCCATTTTGGTTTCCGCTGAGGTGTCGATCAATAGCACTCCATATCCTGTTCAGTAGTATCATGCTATTGTGCATTTGTGATCGGGCTGATGCCACGGTAGTTGTCCAGCTTGGAGAAATCTCCAGATTTTGGTACTGGGATGATGTGAGAGAGAGAGAGAGAGAGAGAGAGAGAGAGAGACCATATTGTGGCTTGCTGTTATAGAGAGCCTTGTTAGTGGTTGCAGACCTCCAAGATAATGCTGCCTATATGTACCTCTGGGGTAATGCCGTCCCTAACCTCAGAGAATAACATAATTTATATTGTATTGTATTAATTGTTTATACATTATTAGTGGGTATTAGACCATTGTAATGTTGCTGATCTAGGGTCTGATCATCCTTCTACCCCTTACTATTGGCTCTGTGATCTAGGATGAGATCTGTGTACTCATTATAGTTGGTTGATTGTAGTCTCGCTGATCTACAAGGATGAGATCCATGTACTCGTTAGTAACATAGTTGATCTAGGATCTGAGTCTGAGACCCTTACTATTGGTTGATTCTAACGCTGCTGATCTGTGATCTGATTAGTTCTATACTGTTGGCGAAGAGAGACAGAAATGACTGGAATAATAGACTAGATAGATTTATGTTAAGAACCTCGACTTACCTTTTCCCGAAAAGTGTGTGTGTGTGTGTGTGTGTGTGTGTGTGTGTGTGTGTGTGTGTGTGTGTGTGCGTGCGTGCGTGCGTGTGTGTGTGACAGACAGACAGACAGACAGACAGACAGACAGACAGACAGACAGACAGACAGACAGACAGACAGACAGACAAACAGACAGACAGAAAAGCACGTGCGTGCGTGCAAGTGTTTTATTTCCTGAATGACATTCTCTGAATTTTTCGTATATTTTGTCTATTTCCTGTAATAATCACTCTCTCTCTCTCTCTCACGCACGCACGTTGCACGCACGCACGCACACACACACACACACACACACACACACACACACACACACACACACACACACACACACACACACACACACACACACACACACACACACACACAGAGTGATCCTCTCGCTCCCTCTCTCCAGCGGATTGTTTAATGAAACTATTACGTCAAACAGGTAAATGAAACAAGCTGACTGTTAGTCCAGGAAAGACATTTCCATGTACTACTGGTACAACTACTACCACTATGGCTACTACTACTACTACTACTACTAGGACAAGCACGTAACATTTTAAGACAGGGGTGAAACAACTGCTTAAATCAGGCTTAAATAAAAATGTCATGCAGTCAAGCACCGTCTGCTTCCGTAAGATTGCATTGGGAAAACATGGCACTGGGCTGGCTGACTTCAGAAGCTTTGTACTTTACTTTACTTTTACTTTTTGATAACGATACTGCGAAAAGGGTTTTCGCCAATGCTTTTTAATTGCTCAACCCCCATTCTACCGATGCAGGGATATCCTGACATGGAACCTCTTCTCGAAGCTAAAGCGTAGATATGAGGTTCCAAACGGAGCTACCCAAATCCCTGCTAATGTTTAAAACATATGAAATATGCCCCTGTTCACTTGTCGTCCCCACACTTCTTTGGCTTTGAGTGCAGCCCCTATCCTTACTCATAAAAGTGCCCAAACAATGACATGTGCTTTGATGTGGTTGATAATTCTTCAGGTTCATGTGTGTTCATAAGCTGGTCCACCCATGGCCCTCATCAATATATTCCACTGAACTCAGGCCTGCAGTTTGCACATTCGCCGGCTTGAATTGCTGGATAGCGGAATTGACGTCGATGGCCGTGTCTTCTTTTTAATTACTGTACCTTGGGTCAAATGCGGAAGAAAAGAGGGTACTTCCGGGTGCTTCATGCACAACTTCATTGAAATGAATAGGTCATCCATTCTCTACTAGTTCTTACTGTATGGTCACATTATAGTATGGCTTGAAAGTGAAAATACGTGAGATACATTTGAAGCATCAGACTGTCAGAGAGGTCACGTCACCCCCCCCCCCCCCCCCTCCATGTCATCTCATCTCTCTCTCCCTACAGCTTTAGAAAATAAATTATTTTCAAGGCTCTTGTGAGTATTGTGGAACAAAATGCTGGATTATGTTATGCTACATGAAGAGACTGCCGTATTAAATGTTTTGTTTTTAAAATGAAGGATACAGGTAGAACGCAACAAGTGAGGCACCGGGTCAAATCTTGCCTCCACCAGGGCACCAAATTGGTCAGGGGGCGACCCGGAGGTGCACAC